>NC_135233.1:1109970232-1109972732 GCF_051348905.1 Ranitomeya variabilis | reverse complement strand
AGCTATGTCTGTGTTGAGCTGGGGATGTAAGGGGGCTCATGGGGATGTACCTGTGGTTTCCATTTCATCATCTATTCCCTCTGAAATCCCTGAGTTCCTGTCTGACTATCGTGACGTCTTTGAAGAATCCAAGCTTGGTTCGTTACCTCCGCACCGAGAGTGCGATTGTGCCATAGATTTAATCCCGGGTAGTAAATACCCAAAGGGTCGTTTATTTAATCTGTCTGTGCCTGAACATGCTGCTATGCGAGAATATATAAAGGAGTCCTTGGAAAAGGGACATATTCGTCCATCGTCATCTCCCTTAGGAGCCGGTTTTTTCTTTGTGTCAAAAAAAGACGGCTCTTTGAGACCATGTATCGATTATCGGCTTTTGAATAAAATCACTGTTAAATATCAATATCCGTTGCCGTTGCTGACTGATTTGTTTGCTCGCATAAAGGGGGCCAAGTGGTTCTCTAAGATTGACCTTCGTGGGGCGTATAATTTGGTGCGAATCAGGCAGGGGGATGAGTGGAAAACCGCATTTAATACGCCCGAGGGCCACTTTGAGTATTTAGTGATGCCTTTTGGTCTTTCAAATGCTCCGTCAGTTTTCCAGTCCTTTATGCATGATATTTTTCGCGATTATTTGGATAAATTTATGATTGTGTATCTGGATGATATTCTGATTTTTTCGGATGACTGGGACTCTCATGTCCAGCAAGTCAGGAGGGTTTTTCAGGTTTTGCGGTCTAATTCTTTGTGTGTGAAGGGTTCTAAGTGTGTTTTTGGGGTACAGAAGATTTCCTTTTTGGGATATATTTTTTCCCCCTCTTCCATTGAAATGGATCCTGTCAAGGTTCAAGCTATTTGTGATTGGACGCAGCCCTCTTCTCTTAAGAGTCTTCAGAAATTTTTGGGCTTTGCTAACTTTTATCGTCGATTTATTGCTGGTTTTTCGGATATTGCTAAACCATTGACCGATTTGACTAAGAAGGGTGCTGATGTTGCTGATTGGTCCCCTGACGCCGTGGAGGCCTTTCGGGAGCTTAAGCGCCGTTTTTCCTCTGCCCCTGTGTTGCGTCAGCCTGATGTTGCTCTACCTTTTCAGGTTGAGGTCGACGCTTCTGAGATCGGAGCTGGGGCAGTGTTGTCGCAGAAAAGTTCTGACTGCTCCGTGATGAGGCCTTGTGCCTTCTTTTCCCGTAAATTTTCGCCCGCTGAGCGGAATTATGATATTGGGAATCGGGAGCTTTTGGCCATGAAGTGGGCTTTTGAGGAGTGGCGCCATTGGCTCGAGGGGGCCAGACATCAGGTGGTGGTATTGACTGACCACAAAAACTTGATTTATCTTGAGACCGCCAGGCGCCTGAATCCTAGACAGGCGCGCTGGTCATTATTTTTCTCTCGGTTTAATTTTGTGGTGTCATACCTACCGGGTTCTAAGAATGTTAAGGCGGATGCCCTTTCTAGGAGTTTTGAGCCTGACTCGCCTGGTAACTCTGAGCCCACAGGTATCCTTAAGGATGGAGTGATATTGTCAGCCGTTTCTCCAGACCTGCGGCGGGCCTTGCAGGAGTTTCAGGCGGATAGACCGGATCGTTGCCCACCTGATAAACTGTTTGTTCCTGATGATTGGACCAGTAGAGTCATCTCTGAGGTTCATTCTTCTGCATTGGCAGGTCATCCTGGCATTTTTGGTACCAGGGATTTGGTGGCAAGGTCCTTCTGGTGGCCTTCCCTGTCACGAGATGTGCGAGGCTTTGTGCAGTCTTGTGACGTTTGTGCTCGGGCCAAGCCTTGTTGTTCTCTGGCTAGTGGATTATTGTTGCCCTTGCCTATTCCTAAGAGGCCTTGGACGCACATCTCGATGGATTTTATTTCAGATCTGCCTGTTTCTCAGAAGATGTCTGTCATCTGGGTGGTGTGTGACCGTTTCTCTAAGATGGTCCATTTGGTTCCTCTGCCCAAGTTGCCTTCTTCTTCCGAGTTGGTTCCTCTGTTTTTTCAAAATGTTGTTCGTTTGCATGGTATTCCTGAGAATATCATTTCTGACAGAGGGACCCAATTCGTGTCTAGATTTTGGCGGGCATTCTGTGCTAGGATGGGCATAGATTTGTCTTTTTCGTCCGCTTTCCATCCTCAGACGAATGGCCAGACCGAGCGGACTAATCAGACCCTGGAGACATATCTGAGGTGTTTTGTGTCTGCTGACCAGGATGATTGGGTTGCTTTTTTGCCATTGGCAGAGTTCGCTCTCAATAATCGGGCCAGCTCTGCCACTTTGGTGTCCCCGTTTTTCTGTAATTCGGGGTTTCATCCTCGATTTTCCTCTGGTCAGGTGGAATCTTCGGATTGTCCTGGAGTGGATGCTGTGGTGGAGAGATTGCATCAGATCTGGGGGCAGGTGGTGGACAATTTGAGGTTGTCCCAGGAGAAGACTCAGCTTTTTGCCAACCGCCACCGTCGTGTTGGTCCTCGGCTTTGTGTTGGGGATTTGGTGTGGTTGTCTTCTCGT
>NC_135233.1:1109770232-1109965232 GCF_051348905.1 Ranitomeya variabilis | reverse complement strand
TTTCGGAAATGGTCGGTGCTTACTCAGTGGAATGAGTGTGCTCTGGCTGCAAATTTCAGAAAAGGTCTTTCTGAAGCCATTAAGAATGTCATGGTGGGGTTCCCTACGCCTGCAGGTCTGAATGAGTCAATGACTCTGGCCATTCAGATTGATCGGCGTTTGCGGGAGCGCAAACCTGCGCACCATTTGGCGGTGTCTTCTGAACAGACACCTGAGTCTATGCAATGTGATAGAATTCTGACCAGAAGTGAACGGCAAAATTATAGACGGCAAAATGGGTTGTGCTTTTACTGTGGTGACTCAGCTCATGTTATCTCAGCATGCTCTAAGCGCACAAAAAAGATTGATAAATCTGTCACCATCGGTACTTTACAGCCTAAGTTTATTTTGTCTGTTACCCTGATTTGTTCCCTGTCATCTTACCCGGTTATGGCTTTTGTGGATTCAGGTGCTGCCCTGAGTCTGATGGATTTCTCATTTGCCAGGCGCTGTGGTTTTGTTTTGGAGCCTTTAAAATTCCCTATTCCACTAAGGGGAATTGATGCTACACCATTGGCTACGAATAAACCTCAGTACTGGACACAAGTGACCATGTGCATGACTCCTGTTCATCAGGAGGTGATTCGCTTTCTTGTATTGCATAATTTGCATGATGTTGTCGTGTTGGGCCTGCCATGGTTGCAGACTCATAATCCAGTCCTGGATTAGAAAGCAATGTCTGTGTCAAGTTGGGGTTGTCAGGGAATTCATGGCGACGCTCCTGTGGTGTCAATTGCTTCATCCACTCCTTCTGAGGTCCCTGCGTTTTTGTCAGATTACCAGGATGTATTTGATGAGCCCAAACTCAGTTCTCTACCTCCTCATAGGGATTGTGATTGTGCTATAAATTTGATTCCTGGTAGTAAGTTTCCTAAGGGACGACTTTTCAATTTGTCAGTGCCGGAGCATGCTGCTATGCGGAGTTATATAAAGGAGTCTTTGGAGAAAGGACTTATTCGCCCCTCCTCCTCCCCTCTTGGTGCGGGGTTCTTTTTTGTGGCTAAGAGGGACGGTTCCTTGAGACCTTGTATTGATTATCGCCTTCTAAACAAAATCACGGTCAAATTTCAGTATCCTTTGCCATTGTTATCTGATCTGTTTGCTCGCATTAGGGGGTCTAGTTGGCTCACCAAGATAGATCTTCGTGGTGCGTATAACCTTGTGCGTATTAAGCAGGGTGATGAATGGAAAACTGCATTTAATACGCCCGAAGGCCATTTTGAGTACTTGGTGATGCCTTTTGGACTTTCTAACGCTCCTTCTGTCTTTCAGTCCTTTATGCACGACATCTTCCGCGAATATCTGGATAAATTTATGATTGTGTATCTGGATGATATTCAGTTTTTTTCGGATGATTGGGAGTCCCATGTTAAGCAGGTCAGGATGGTGTTTCAGGTCCTGCGTGCCAATGCTTTATTTGTGAAGGGCTCAAAATGTCTTTTTGGAGTCCAGAAGGTCTTTTTTTTGGGTTTCATTTTTTCTCCTTCTGCTATTGAGATGGACCCAGTCAAGGTTCAGGCTATTCATGACTGGACTCAGCCTACATCTGTTAAGAGTCTTCAGAAGTTCTTTTGTTTTGCTAATTTTTACCGTCGCTTCATCGCTAATTTTTCTGGTGTTGTTAAGCCATTGACGGATTTGACCAAGAAGGGTTCTGATGTTACTAATTGGTCTCCTGCGGCTGTGGAGGCCTTTCGGGAGCTGAAGCGCCGGTTTTCTTCGGCTCCGGTCTTACGTCAGCCAGACGTCTCCCTTCCTTTCCAGGTCGAGGTTGATGCTTCTGAGATTGGAGCGGGGGCTGTTTTGTCGCAGAGAAGCTCTGATGGCTCTGTGATGAAGCCATGTGCTTTCTTTTCAAGAAAGTTTTCGCCTGCCGAGCGGAATTATGATGTTGGTAATTGGGAGTTGTTGGCTATGAAGTGGGCATTTGAGGAGTGGCGACATTGGCTCGAGGGAGCTAAGCATCGTGTGGTGGTCTTGACTGATTACAAGAATTTGATTTATCTCGAGTCGGCCAAGCGGCTGAATCCTAGACAGGCTCGTTGGTCGTTGTTTTTCTCTCGTTTTGATTTCGTGGTCTCATACCTGCCTGGTTCGAAGAATGTGAAGGCTGATGCTCTTTCTAGGAGTTTTGTGCCTGACTCTCCTGGTGATTCAGAGCCAGCTGGTATCCTCAGAGAAGGGGTGATTTTGTCTGCCATCTCCCCAGATTTGCGACGAGTGCTGCAGGAGTTTCAGGTGGATAGACCTGACCGTTGTCCACCGGAGAGACTGTTTGTCCCGGATAGATGGACCAGCAGAGTTATTTCCGAGGTTCATTCTTCGGTGTTGGCAGGCCATCCTGGGATTTTTGGTACCAGAGATTTGGTGGCTAGGTCCTTCTGGTGGCCTTCCTTGTCGCGGGATGTGCGTTCCTTTGTGCAGTCTTGTGGAATTTGTGCTCGGGCTAAGCCTTGCTGTTCTCGTGCCAGTGGCTTGTTGTTGCCTTTGCCTGTCCCGAAGAGGCCTTGGACGCACATTTCCATGGATTTTATTTCAGATCTCCCTGTCTCTCAGAGAATGTCGGTCATTTGGGTGGTGTGTGATCGTTTTTCTAAAATGGTCCATTTGGTGCCCTTGCCTAAGTTGCCTTCCTCCTCCGAGTTGGTTCCTCTGTTTTTTCAAAATGTGGTTCGTTTGCACGGGATCCCTGAAAATATTGTTTCCGACAGAGGATCCCAGTTTGTGTCTAGATTTTGGCGGACCTTTTGTGCTAAGATGGGCATTAATTTGTCTTTTTCGTCGGCCTTCCATCCTCAGACGAATGGCCAAACCGAGTGCACTAATCAGACTTTGGAAACCTATTTAAGATGTTTTGTTTCTGCTGATCAGGACGACTGGGTGACTTTTTTGCCATTGACCGAGTTTGCCCTTAATAATCGGGCTAGTTCTGCTACTTTGGTTTCGCCTTTTTTTTTGTAATTCAGGGTTTCATCCTCGTTTTTCCTCGGGTCAGGTGGAGTCTTCTGACTGTCCTGGAGTGGATGTTGTGGTGGATAGGTTGCATCAGATTTGGAATCATGTGGTGGACAATTTGAAGCTGTCACAAGAGAAGGCTCAGCGCTTTGCCAACCGCCGTCGCTGTGTGGGTCCCCGACTTCGCGTTGGGGATTTGGTGTGGTTGTCTTCTCGCTTTGTTCCTATGAAGGTCTCCTCTCCTAAGTTTAAGCCTCGGTTTATCGGTCCTTATAAGATTTTGGAAGTCCTTAACCCGGTGTCATTTCGTTTGGACCTCCCGGCATCGTTTGCTATTCATAATGTGTTCCATCGGTCATTGTTGCGGAGGTATGTGGTGCCTGTGGTTCCTTCGGTTGAGCCTCCTGCCCCTGTGCTGGTTGAGGGAGAATTGGAATACGTGGTGGAGAAGATCTTGGATTCTCGTATTTCTAGACGGAGGCTTCAGTATTTGGTTAAGTGGAAAGGCTATGGTCAGGAGGATAATTCCTGGGTTGTCGCCTCTGATGTTCATGCGGCCGATTTGGTTCGTGCCTTCCATGTGGCTCACTCTGATCGCCCTGGGGGTTTTGATGAGGGTTCGGTGACCCCTCCTCAAGGGGGGGGGGTACTGTTGTGAACTCCGTTTTCAGGCTCCCTCTTGTGGTCACAGATGGTATTGTGTGACTTTGGTTTTTTGGCTCCCCCTGGTGGTTTGGTTTATTATCCTGCGGGTCTGCTGGATCAGCTGCCTCGTTATTCACCAGGGAGGCTCCTATTTAGCTCTGCTTCACTTCCACTTGTTGCCGGCTGTCAATGTATTCAGTGCTATTCTGATTACTCCTGATTATCTCGTTTTCTGCCTCTTCAGGATAAGCTAAGTTCTGTTTGAATATTTTTTGCTCATCTGCCTGCAATATGATTTCTGTGTATGATGAGTCTAGTCCAGCTTGCTAACATGTGATTTCTTTTTGCTGGTAAGCTCTGGGGTACGGAGTTGCTTCCCCCGCACCGTTAGTTGGTGCGGGGGCTCGAGCAATCTCTGCGTGGATATTTTGAATAGGGTTTTTTATTGACCGCAGTTTCCTTCCTATTTTCTGCTATCTAGTATTAGCGGGCCTCATTTGCTAAATCTGATTTCATCTCTGCGTTTGTGCTTTCCCCTTAACTCACCGTTAATATTTGTGGGGGGCTATTCTATATCTTTGGGGTCTTCCACTGAGGCAAGTGAGGACTTTCCCTCCAGGAATAGTCAGTTTCTCAGGCCGTGACGAGACGTCTAGGATTTTTTAGGTAACGTTCCACGGCTGCCTATAGTTGTTTGCGGATAGGATCAGGTTGCGGTCAATCTAGTTACCACTTCCCCAAAGCTAGTAGTCTGTTCAGTTACTTAGCTAGTCCGACCTGCGATCCTTGCCACTAGGATCATAACAGGAGCCCCCTCTAGTGGTGACTGTATATGTATATACACATTTGTATGTGAGGAGCCCCCTCTAGTGGTGACTGTATATATATATACACATCTGTATGTGAGGAGCCCCCTCTAGTGGTGACTGTATATATATATATATATATATATATATATATATACACACACATCTGTATGTGAGGAGCCCCCTCTAGTGGTGACTGTATATATATATATATATATATACACATCTGTATGTGAGGAGCCCCCTCTAGTGGTGACTGTATATATATATATATATACACATCTGTATGTGAGGAGCCCCCTCTAGTAGTGACTGTATATATATATATACACATCTGTATGTGAGGTATATATATATATATATATATATATACTAGCTGAAGAGCCCAGCGTTGCCTGGGCATAGTAAATATCTGTGGTTAGTTATAGCACCTCACTTCTCTTATTTTCCCATCACGCCTCTCATTTTCCCCATCACATCTTTCATTTTCCCCCTCACATCTCTCATTTTCTCCCTCACACCTCTCATTTTCCCCCTCACTCCTCTTATTTTCCCCCTCACTCCTCTCATTCCCCCCTAACACTTGTCATTTCGACCTCACATCTGTCATTTTCCAATCACTCCACTATTTTCCCTCACTCCTCTCATTTTGCACTCACACCTTTTCATTTTCACCTCACACCTCTCATTTTCACCTCAGTATATACATGTTTGTCATCTCCCTTATATATAGTATACACCTGTATGTCATCTCCTGTATATAGTATATACCTGTATGTCATCTCCCCTGTATATAGTATATACCTGCTGTGTGTCATCTCCCCTGTATATAGTATATACCTGCATGTCATCTCCTCCTATATATAGTATATACCTGTATGTAATCTCCTCCTGTATATAGTATATACCTGTGTGTCATCTCACCTAAATATAGTATATATCTGTGTGTCATCTCCTCCTGTATATAGTATATACCTGTATGTCATCTCCTCCTATACATAGCATATACCTGTATGTCATCTCCTCCTGTATATACTTGTAGGTAATCTGCTCCTGTATATAGTATATACCTGTGTGTCATCTCCTCCTGTATATAGTATATACCTGTATGTCATCTCCTCCTGTATGTAGTATGTACCTGTATGTCATCTCCTCCTCTATATAGTATATACCTGTGTGTCATCTCTCCTGTATATAGTATATATCTGTGTGTCATCTCCTCCTGTATATAGTATATACCTGTGTGTCATCTCCTCCTGTATATAGTATATACCTGTATGTCATCTCCTCCTATACATAGCATATACCTGTATGTCATCTCCTCCTGTATATACTATATACCTGTAGGTAATCTGCTCCTGTATATAGTATATACCTGTGTGTCATCTCCTTCTGTATATAGTATATACCTGTATGTCATCTCCTGCTGTATGTAGTATGTACCTGTATGTCATCTCCTCCTCTATAAAGTATATACCTGTGTGTCATCTCTCCTGTATATAGTATATATCTGTGTGTCATCTCCTCCTGTATATAGTATATACCTGTGTGTCATCTCCCCTGTATATAGTATATACCTGTGTGTCATCTCCCCTGTATATAGTATATACCTTTATGTAATCTCCTCCTGTATATAGTATATACCTGTGTGTCATCTCCCTTGTATATAGTATATACCTGTGTGTCATCTCCTCCTGTATATAGTATATATCTGTATGTCATCTCCTGCTGTATGTAGTATGTACCTGTATGTCATCTCCTCCTCTATATAGTATATACCTGTGTGTCATCTCTCCTGTATATAGTATATATCTGTGTGTCATCTCCTCCTGCATATAGTATATACCTGTGTCATCTCCCCTGTAAATAGTATATACCTGTGTGTCATCTCCTCCTGTATATAGTATATATCTGTATGTCATCTCCTCCTGTATTAGACCTCGTTCACACGTTATTTGGTCAGTATTTTTACCTCAGTATTTGTAAGCTAAATTGGCAGCCTGATAAATCCCCAGCCAACAGTAAGCCCTCCCCCCTGGCAGTATATATTAGCTCACACATACACATAATAGACTGGTCATGTGACTGACAGCTGCCGGATTCCTATATGGTACATTTGTTGCTCTTGTAGTTTGTCAGCTTATTAATCAGATTTTTATTTTTGAAGGATAATACCAGACTTGTGTGTGCTTTAGGGCGAGTTTCGTGTGTCAAGTTGTGTGTGTTGAGTTGCGTGTGGCGACATGCATGTAGCGACTTTTGTGAGATGAGTTTTGTGTGGCGACATGTGTGTAGCAACTTTTTGTGTGTCGAGTTGCATGTGACAGGTTAGTGTAGCAAGTTGTGTGCAGCAAGTTTTGCGCATGGCGAGTTTTGCGCGTGGCGAGTTTTATGTGTGGTGCCTTTTGAGTATGTGCAAGTTTTGTGTGAGGCAACTTTAGCATGTGTTGCAACTTTTGTGCATGTAGCAATTTTTCCGCGTGTGCAAGTTTTGCGTGTGGCGAGTTTTCCATGAGGTGAGTTTTGCACGTGTGGCGAGTTTTGCATGTGGAGAGTTTTGCGCATGGCGAGTTTTGAGCGGCGACTTTTGTGTTTCGACTTTTATGTGGCGAGGTTGGTGTATGTGTGGTGAAATGTGCGCTGAGGGTGGTATATGTGTTCGAGCACGTGGTAGTGTGTGGCGCATTTTGTGTGTGTGTTCATATCCCCGTGGTGGTGTGGTGATTATCCCATGTCGGGGCCCCACCTTAGCAACTGTACGGTATATACTCTTTGGCGCCATCGCTCTCATTCTTTAAGTCCCCCTTGTTCACATCTGGCAGCTGTTAATTTGCCTCCAACACTTTTCCTTTCATTTTTTCCCCATTATGTAGATAGGGGCAAAATTGTTTGGTGAATTGGAAAGCGCGGGGTTAAAATTTCACCTCACAACATAGCCTATGACGCTCTCGGGGTCCAGACGTGTGACTGTGCAAAATTTTGTGGCTGTAGCTGCGACGGTTCAGATGCCAATCCCGGACATACACACATACATACACACACACATTCAGCTTTATATATTAGAGATATATATATATCTGTATGTGAGGAGCCCCCTCTAGTGGTGACTGTATATATATATATATACACATCTGTATGTGAGGAGCCCCCTCTAGTGGTGGCTGTATATATATATATACATCTGTATGTGAGGAGCCCCCTCTAGTGGTGACTGTATATATATATATACACATCTGTATGTGAGGAGCCCCCTCTAGTGCTGACTGTATATATATACATCTGTATGTGAGGAGCCCCCTCTAGTGGTGACTGTATATATATATATATATATATATATATATATATATATATACATCTGTATGTGAGGAGCCCCCTCTAGTGGTGACTGTATATATATATATACACATCTGTATGTGAGGAGCCCCCTCTAGTGGTGACTGTATATATATATATACACATCTGTATGTGAGGAGCCCCCTCTAGTGGTGACTGTATATATATACATCTGTATGTGAGGAGCCCCCTCCAGTGGTGACTGTATATATATATACACATCTGTATGTGAGGAGCCCCCTCTAGTGGTGACTGTATATATATACATCTGTATGTGAGGAGCCCCCTCCAGTGGTGACTGTATATATATATATATATACACATCTGTATGTGAGGAGCCCCCTCTAGTGGTGACTGTATATATATATATATATACACATCTGTATGTGAGGAGCCCCCTCTAGTGGTGACTGTATATATATATATATATATATATACACATCTGTATGTGAGGAGCCCCCTCTAGTGGTGACTGTATATATATATATATATATATATATATATATATATATATATATATATATATATATATATATATATATATATATATATATATATATATATATATATATACATCTGTATGTGAGGAGCTCCCTCTACTGGTGACTGTATATATATACACATCTGTATGTGAGGAGCCCCCTCTAGTGGTGACTGTATATATATATATATACACATCTGTATGTGAGGAGCTCCCTCTAGTGGTGACTGTATATATATATATACACATCTGTATGTGAGGAGCCCCCTCTAGTGGTGACTGTATATATATATATACACATCTGTATGTGAGGAGCCCCCTCTAGTGGTGACTGTGTATATATATATACACATCTGTATGTGAGGAGCTCCCTCTAGTGGTGACTGTATATATATATATACACATCTGTATGTGAGGAGCCCCCTCTAGTGGTGACTGTGTATATATATATACACATCTGTATGTGAGGAGCTCCCTCTAGTGGTGACTGTATATATATATATACATCTGTATGTGAGGAGCTCCCTCTAGTGGTGACTGTATATATATATATACACATCTGTATGTGAGGAGCCCCCTCTAGTGGTGACTGTATATATATATATACACATCTGTATGTGAGGAGCTCCCTCTAGTGGTGACTGTATATATATATATATACACATCTGTATGTGAGGAGCCCCCTCTAGTGGTGACTGTATATATATATATATACACATCTGTATGTGAGGAGCCCCCTCTAGTGGTGACTGTGTATATATATATACACATCTGTATGTGAGGAGCCCCCTCTAGTGGTGACTGTGTATATATATATATATATACACAGTCATATATATATATATATACAGTCATATGAAAAAGTTTGGGCACCCCTATTAATCTTAAGCTTAATGTTTTATAAAAATAGGTTTTTTTTGCAACAGCTATTTCAGTTTCATATATCTAATAACTGTTGGACACAGTAATGTTTCTGCCTTGAAATGAGGTTTATTGTACTAACAGAAAATGTGCAATCTGCATGCAAACAAAATTTGACAGGTGCATAAGTATGGGCACCCTTATCATTTTCTTGTTGTAAATACTCCTACCTACTTTTTACTGACTTACTAAAGCCCTTTTTTGGTTTTGTAAGCTCATTGAGCTTTGAACTTCATAGCCAGGTGTATGCAATCATGAGAAAAGCTACTTAAAGTGGCCACTTGCAAGTTGTTCTCCTGTTTGAATCTCCTCTGAAGAGTGGCATCATGGGCTCCTCAAAACAACTGTCAAATGATCTGAAAACAAAGATTATTCAACATAGTTGTTCAGGGGAAGGATACAAACAGCTGTCTCAGAGATTTAACCTGTCAATTTCCACTGTGAGGAACATAGTAAGGAAATGGAAGAACACAGGTACAGTTCTTGTTAAGGCCAGAAGTGGCAGGCCAAGAAAAGCATCAGAAAGGCAAAGAAGAAGAATGGTGAGATCAGTCAAGGACAATTCTCAGACCACCTCCAGAGAGCTGCAGCATCAACTTGCTGCAGATGGTGTCACTGTGCATCGGTCAACTATACAACGCACTTTGCACAAGGAGAAGCTGTATGGGGGAGTGATGCAAAAGAAGCCGTTTCTGCAAGCACGCCACAAACAGAGTCGGCTGAGGTATGCAAAAACACATTTGGAGAAGCCAATTTCTTTTTGGAAGAAGGTCCTGTGGACTGATGAAACCAAGATTGAGTTGTTTGGTCATACAAAAAGGCGTTATGCATGGCGGCAAAAAAAGACAGTGCGTTGTATAGTTGGCCGATGCACAGTGACACCATCTGCAGCAAGTTGATGCTGCAGCTCTCTGGAGGTGGTCTGAGGATTGTCCTTGACTGATCTCACCATTCTTCTTCTCTGCCTTTCTGATGTTTTTCTTGGCCTGCCACTTCTGGCCTTAACAGGAACTGTACCTGTGTTCTTCCATTTCCTGACTATGTTCCTCACAGTGGAAATTAACAGGTTAAATCTCTGAGACAGCTTTTTGTATCCTTCCCCTGAACAACTATGTTGAATAATCTTTGTTTTCAGATCATTTGACAGTTGTTTTGAGGAGCCCATGATGCCACTCTTCAGTGGAGATTCAAACAGGAGAACAACTTGCAAGTGACCACTTTAAGTAGCTTTTCTCATGATTGCATACACCTGGCTATGAAGTTCAAAGCTCAATGAGGTTACAAAACCAAAAAAAGTGCTTTAGTAAGTCAGTAAAAAGTAGGTAGGAGCTTTTAAAACAAGAAAATGATAAGGGTGCCCATACTTATGCAGCGGTCAAATTTAGTTTGAATGCAAATTGCACATTTTCTGTTAGTACAATAAACCTCATTTCAAGGCAGAAACATTACTGTGTCCAACAGTTATTAGATATATGAAACTGAAATAGCTGCTGCTGCAAAAAAACAATTTTTATAAAACATTAAGCTTAAGATTAATAGGGGTGCCCAAACTTTTTCATATGACTGTATATACACATCTGTATGTGAGGAGCCCCCTCTAGTGGTGACTCTATATATATATATACACATCTGTATGTGAGGAGCCCCCTCTAGTGGTGACTGTATATATATGTACACATCTGTATGTGAGGAGCCCCCTCTAGTGGTGACTGCATATATTTGCTCACACTTCTCTCTTTTTCTTCTCCCGTTTCCAGACTCGGGATCCCGGCAGAAGATTGCGACTCCCCAGGGCGACCTCGGTGGGGTGTAGCGGATGACTGACGGCTCTTTATATTCGGGGTGTGATTATTTTTTATGTAGAATTAAATAAATGTGAGAATCTTTGAGTGAAGTCTGTGCCAGCACCATGTATCTCCCTGTGTGACCCTATAGTGGGAGGAGCCGACTCCATGTCTCATAGTCTTCCTGTGTGACCCTATAGTGGGAGGAGCTGACTCCAGGTCTCATAGTCTTCCTGTGTGACCCTATAGTGGGAGGAGCCGACTCCAGGTCTCATAGTCTTCCTGTGTGACCCTATAGTGGGAGGAGCCGACTCCATGTCTCATAGTCTTCCTGTGTGACCCTATAGTGGGAGGAGCCGACTCCAGGTCTCATAGTCTTCCTGTGTGACCCTATAGTGGGAGGAGCCGACTCCAGGTCTCATAGTCTTCCTGTGTGACCCTATAGTGGGAGGAGCTGACTCCAGGTCTCATAGTCTTCCTGTGTGACCCTATAGTGGGAGGAGCCGACTCCAGGTCTCATAGTCTTCCTGTGTGACCCTATAGTGGGAGGAGCCGACTCCATGTCTCATAGTCTTCCTGTGTGACCCTATAGTGGGAGGAGCTGACTCCAGGTCTCATAGTCTTCCTGTGTGACCCTATAGTGGGAGGAGCTGACTCCAGGTCTCATAGTCTTCCTGTGTGACCCTATAGTGGGAGGAGCCGACTCCAGGTCTCATAGTCTTCCTGTGTGACCCTATAGTGGGAGGAGCCGACTCCATGTCTCATAGTCTTCCTGTGTGACCCTATAGTGGGAGGAGCCGACTCCAGGTCTCATAGTCTTCCTGTGTGACCCTATAGTGGGAGGAGCCGACTCCAGGTCTCATAGTCTTCCTGTGTGACCCTATAGTGGGAGGAGCTGACTCCAGGTCTCATAGTCTTCCTGTGTGACCCTATAGTGGGAGGAGCCGACTCCAGGTCTCATAGTCTTCCTGTGTGACCCTATAGTGGGAGGAGCCGACTCCAGGTCTCATAGTCTTCCTGTGTGACCCTATAGTGGGAGGAGCTGACTCCAGGTCTCATAGTCTTCCTGTGTGACCCTATAGTGGGAGGAGCCGACTCCAGGTCTCATAGTTCCCTCTCTGTTGTAAGGAGGAAGATCGGGCTGTGGGTACCTGTGCAATACCGGGTCCGGAACTGCCGAGGCTGCGTCCAGTGTTGCAGTGGGGATAAGAATGGGAGCCGGACAGGTTCTATGACCTGGAGAGAAGGGGCGTGGCAAGTAGAGGGATAAGAGAGAGTGCAGCACGGGAAAAGCCAGAGAGTTCCCGCCGGAGGAACGAGAAGGCCGGCTGAGGTGAAGCGTGGGGCAGAGACCTGGGAGGGGTTCAGTCAGCGCGCAGAGAGGCGGGCGCCGAGGGAAGCAGTGTGGTGCGGGCGTCCAGGTATCCGCAGGTGCACTGCGGAACGAGCGCCAGGAGAAATACCGTGAGGTGTGTATCCAGCTATCGGTGGTGCGCAGCGGAGCACACGCTGAGCAGAGACTTGTGCAGAGCTCCACGCTTCGGCTCTACAGTTTATTGGACTAGGGGCTCAACGGGCAAAACCGGTGACTGCTCGTTGCCGCCAGAAGCGGGACCGTGTGTTGGGTGGGGAAGCCTGAGGACGCAGTGTCGGCCTCAGCTGGCATTCCATCATCCATAGGATCGCAAGCGATTAAAGGACAGCGGAGCCACGATAAGATAAATTTGATAGCAAGACTGTTGCATTGTATCGCAATTACACTGTTTTAACCTGCTCTCCCTGCTACCTCCCTGTTATCTCCCTGCTACCTCCCTGCTACCTCCCCGTTACCTCCCCGTTACCTCCCTGTTACCTCCCTGTTATCTCCCTGCTACCTCCCTGTTATCTCCCTGTCACTGCCCCATTACCTCCCTGATACCTCCCTGTTACTGCCCCATTACCTCCCTGTTACCTCCCTGTTACCATCCTGTTACCTCCCTGTTACCTCCCCGTTACCTCCCCTTTACCTCCCTCTTACCTCCCCGTTACCTCCCTGTTACCTCCCTGTTACCTCCCTGTTACCTCCCTGTTATCTCCCTGTTACCTCCCTGTTATCTCCCTGTTACTGCCCCATTACCTCCCTGATACCTCCCTGTTACTGCCCCATTACCTCCCTGTTACCTCCCTGTTACCATCCTGTTACCTCCCTCTTACCTCCCCTTTACCTCCCTCTTACCTCCCCGTTACCTCCCTGTTACCTCCCTGTTACCTCCCTGTTACCTCCCTCTTACCTCCCTGTTACCTCCCTGTTACCTCCCTGTTATCTCCCTGTTACTGCCCCATTACCTCCCTGTTACCTCCCTGTTACCATCCTGTTACCTCCCTGTTACCTCCCCGTTATCTCCCTGTTACTGCCCCATTACCTCCCCGTTACCTCCCTCTTATCTCCCTGCTACCTCCCTGTTACCTCCCTGTTACCTCCCTGTTATCTCCCTGTTACTGCCCCATTACCTCCCTGTCACCTCCCTGTTATCTACCTGCTACCTCCCTGTTATCTCCCTGTTACTGCCCCATTACCTCCCTGTTACCTCCCTGTTATCTACCTGCTACCTCCCTGTTATCTCCCTGTTACTGCCCCGTTACCTCCCTCTTATCTCCCTGCTACCTCCCTGTTACCTCCCTGCTATCTCCCTGTTATCTCCCTGTTACTGCCCCATTACCTCCCTGCTACCTCCCTGTTACCTCCCTGTTATCTCCCTGCTACCTCCCTGTTACCTCCCTGCTATCTCCCTGTTATCTCCCTGTTACTGCCCCATTACCTCCCTGATACCTCCCTGTTACCTTCCTGTTATCTCCCTGTTACCATCCTGTTACCTCCCCGTTTCCTCCCCGTTACCTCCTCGTTACCTCCCTGTTACCTCCCTGATACCTCCCCGTTACCTCCCTGTTACTGCCCCATTACCTCCCTGTTATCTCCCTGTTACCATCCTGTTACCTCCCTGTTACCTCCCTGTTATCTCCCTGTTACCATCCTGTTATCTCCCTGCTACCTCCCTGTTACTGCCCCATTACCTCCCTGTTATCTCCCTGTTACCTCCCTGTTACCTCCCTGTTACCTCCCTGTTACCTCCCTGTTACCTCCCTGCTACCTCCCTGTTATCTCCCTGTTACTGCCCCATTACCTCCCTGATACCTCCCTGTTACCTTCCTGTTATCTCCCTGTTACCATCCTGTTACCTCCCCGTTACCTCCTCGTTACCTCCCTGTTACCTCCCTGATACCTCCCCGTTACCTCCCTGTTACTGCCCCATTACCTCCCTGTTATCTCCCTGTTACCATCCTGTTACCTCCCTGTTACCTCCCTGTTATCTCCCTGTTACCTCCCTGTTACCTCCCTGTTACCTCCCTGTTACCTCCCTGTTATCTCCCTGTTACCTCCCTGTTATCTCCCTGTTACCTCCCTGTTACTGCCCCATTACCTCCCTGATACCTCCCTGTTACCTCCCTGTTACCTCCCTGTTACCTCCCTGTTATCTCCCTGTTACCTCCCTGTTACCTCCCTGTTATCTCCCTGTTATCTCCCTGTTACCATCCTGTTACCTTGTTACCTGAACAGAAAAAAGAAAATGATTCAGCTCACCCTTGTGATGGTATTCTCACAGCCCATGAGAAATTTGATCCGAGCACGGAAACGTCTCTGCTTGACGCCAGGTACTTGCGCATGAAAATGAAGGTATCCAGCTCAGGAAATAAAATCAAAAGTCTTTATTTGGACAAATTTACAAAGTAAGCTGCTTGACAAACCAGTGCATACTGGAGGAAGGAATGTCTTGAATAACTGGACGCGTTTCAAACACGTATAGTGCTCTTAGTCCTCAGTTTCATTAAACTGCATCTGTTTACCTGCTTACACTGTCACCCTATAGTGGGAGGAGCTGACCTCAGGTCTCATAGTTCCTTCTCTGTCACCCCGCAGTGGGAGGAGCTGACCCTGCTGAGGTCGTGCACTGCCCTGTGTATCTTGGTTATCCCAGAGGGCTGGTTTTGGCCTTGCCAGTGTAGGACGTCCTGTCCTCGGTGTAGTGACGGGCGATGACATATGGAGATGATGTTGCAGTAAATGGATGTGTCGCCCGGTGCTAGACGCGAAGTTGACGGGCGATGATCTGGGAGAGTGAACCTGAGCCGTGTCCTCTGTACTGAGACTCATCAATCTGTGTCAGAAATGTGACGAGGCGGCCGGAGTGCGTCACCGGGTAATCCACTTATCCGGACCTTCCTTGTCACGGCCCCGTGTAACACCATTATCCCCTGTGACTGCGATGTCCTCATCCATCACAGTCCGCACCTCACAGAGTGCCCCCTGTGGGGAGGGAAGGTCAGCAGCACATTGACCAGATGTCCTGCTGCAATCCTGGTGCCCGATGGTCATCATTAGTCTTCACTGATGGTGGTCTTCTCCTGGCACCCCTATGTAGATATCATGTGTGCCCCTCTCTAATGGTCACCTCCTGTCACCTCTGCAGTGGTGAGAGTGTCCTGGCTTCTTAGTCCTATCTTCCACCATCTTCTGTCCTCCAGCTGTTCCTCCTGGACCGTGGTGGTGAAGGATGGTCAGTGCCAATGTTGTGGGCCGGTGCTGTGGGCCGATGCTGTGAGTCGGAGCTGTGTGCCAAAGCTGTTTGCCGATGATATGGGCCGATGCTGTGGCCAGAGCTGTGGGCTGGAGATATGGGCTGATGCTGTGAGCCGGAGCTGTGGGTCAATGCTGTGGGCTGGTGTTGACTTCTCTTCACCCTGAACCCCCCTTCTAATCGAGAACCTGACGTGTGGTGTGCTGTGGGCTTTGTTCTGTACTCAGCCGCTCTACTTGTTGCTCTGGAGCCCTTCTTACCTCCCGTCCTTGGGACCGGTATCAGTAACACGCCAGGAGACATGTTTTCCACTTGAACAGGTTCGGCTTTACTGTGCAATTCAGATATATCCATCTGCGGCCCACATTAGACAGAGGCCCCTCCGGTTGGTGTTCCCTTTTCCCAGTATACCATCAGTTCTTGCCTCCATTCTGCCCATTCTGCCCCAACCTCAACAGCTTCTGCTGGTACCACGGGCTTCCTATCAGGCAGTACAGCTTCTCTGAGGACCACCATCTTTCCCACTCCCTGTGACCTGACTGGCCTCTTCCACTTAAGACAGAATGAGCCATGGAGTCCGATGCCTCTTCCAGGGCCCTGGACAGCACCGGGATCTGCATTAAACTTCAGTTGTATCCTCATGCTACTTACTACTGGTAGGTAGTGATGAGCGAGTGTGCTCGTTTCTTGAGATTTCCGAGCATGCTCGGGTGTTCTCCAAGTATTTCACGTGCTCAGAGATTATGTCTAAGTCGCCACAGCTGCATGATGTGCTGCTGTTAGACAACCTAAATACATGCAAGGAATGCCTGTTTCATAGGGAATCCTCACATGTATTCAGGCTGTCTAGCAGCCGCAAATCATGCAGCTGCGGTAACTCAAACATAATCTCCGAGCATGCCCAAAATACTCGGAGAGCACCCGAGCATGTCGGTAATCTCAAGTAACGAGCATACTAGCTCATAACTACAGGTAGGACCCTTCGCATCTTGTGCATCTACTGACCTTGAACCTTCCACTACTAACACTATCTGAGACTTCCTCCTAACTAGGAAGTGCTTCCCCTTTTTTATGTGATCTAACCCCTCCCAATATTGGGCTATTCCCAAGCTTTTAACTATCTCTTTTCCTGAATGCTGCTAAACTGTATCCCTATAGCTTTCCACTGGTTCCCCTATAAACAGCCCTCCGCAGTCTCCGGGGACGGCCTTGCGGTAAAACCTCCATTAAACCGAGACACAAACCGGCCATATGGATAAAATGCAGATTTATATTTAAAAACATGTAACAATAAAACATAGAGTATGTATAAAATGTAACTCCTTCTTGACTCGGTGTCTTCTTGAGCACTGCTCATCCTCTTACAGTGGTCACCTCCTGGCATTACCTCATGGAGATTGAATGGTTGCCCCCTGCCCTGTGAGCTCAGCAGTGGTGAGAGTGTCCCCTAGGATGGACTTCTGGCTTCTTAGTGATGTCTTCCAGCATCTTGTGTCTTCTGGCTGTTCCTTCTGGACTATAGCGGTCTCCTTCTGACACACCCCATGTAGATATAAGGTGCGTCTGTCTCGAATGGTCACCTCCTGCCTTGTGACCTCATCTGTGGTGAAAGCGTCCCATAGGATAACTTCTGGCTGCTTAGAGACGTCTTCCAGCATCTTGTGTCCTCTGCCTGTTCCTCCTGGATCATGGTGGTCTCCTCCTGTTACCCATCCCGTAGCACTCCATGAGCCGTAGCGGTTTCATACGTGACTTGTTTCTTCAGTTGCCGTAACCTAAGAATTATAATTGTTGCATGTCTCAGATGCTGGAGCCGAGCAAGAGCTGGTGGTCTTTTGAGGCATGACATGGCATTTTCATTGCACCATTTTTGGCCACATGATTTTTTTAAATCCTTTTTTATTCCATTTTTTGTAGGCTTAATGACACCCGAGGCCTTGTTTTTCTAGGCCTTCACCGTACAGGTGCAATAACTGGACATTTCTATATCTCAGGTCATTATGAACGGGGAGAGGACAATAGATCTTCCCTTAATTTGTATCCCACTTGTGGACTTGAACCTTTACATACAGGACATCTCTGTACTGAACGGTCACTGACACTGTTGGCTGTGACTAGTAGGAGGGCTGAGATGTCGCCCACAGGGGCCATTGTTAGGCCGCCATCCTGCACTCCAACTCTCGGGTCATAGTTGCTGGATTAACACTCCATAATGGGTATGTGCGCTGTGCAGACGGGGCTGCCACTGGAACCGTAGGCAAAAAGGTCCTGTGGCTGGAGACCAATGGATAGGTATAAGCTGAGAGCTCAGGTACGCATTGAACAGATACAAAGTTAACAAGTCCTTATACTGGTTCAGCCACCACATCCAGGGTCCAGGGAAGGACTGGCGCTGCCATTATGCAAGTAGCACAACCCTTCCCATGGGCTGCAGAGGAGAGCGCTAAGCTGGCATGTTGGCAGAGGAAGTAAAATAACAAGTGACTGGCGGAAACATCAGTTAAATTGGGATTGGGGCCACAGCACGTATTGTACGCGTTCTGCACCTTTCAGTACAGGCAGATCATTCCATCATTGCTCTAGACCATCAAGGAGTTTATCATTAACCCCAATCACTTTCTTAGATATAATGAAGGGCTGTAAATAGTTTGGATACACTTCTCATCATTGGACAGAATGGTTTTCACACTCAGGGATGTCAGAGGACACCAGCAACATTTTAAGTGGGTTTTACTTACTGGAGGTGCAGCGCCCCAGAGTCCTGGTCGTTGCAGTACTGTGGCTCCGCCGCTAAGGGGGGCCATGGTACGTCTGATGGCACTGAAGGAGTTCATCTGACCAGGTATCACAGACACCAATACATTTCACAGCCGGGCCTCCAGGGGGAGCTAAGGGTTCTATTCATTAGGCCACTCCTCACATACTGGTAAAACTGGGGGTCAGGCAGGAAGTTAGAGAGAAAGCTGACTGGGTTGGAACCAGACAACACCTTGTGGCAGAGGGTGTTGTGGGGGAAGATTCGGTAGGGTCCCTGTCAGGGGTGGGATCCTGACAGAGGCCTGGCAACTTGAAGGAATGTCAAGGGACCGTGCCTGCTCAGCATAGCGGCGGTGCCCTAAGGAAGGATCAGAAGCGAGATATATTGTGCTGAGTGAGAAACGAGATCAAAGCAAGAAGGAGAATACCAGTAGGAGTCGTGCTGTAAGACCGAGGCAACATCCTACTGAGGCGCACAGCCGGCGGCCGGAACGCCGAGGAAGTATTTCTATATACAGCTTCAGGCAATACTTCAAACCTACGGCAGGACAGTCAGTCTCAGGCGGGCTGTCTCACCTAAATCACCTATGCAGTCTTGGGGGGCAACTTGTGGAGAGGGGCGACTCTAGGGTCCCGGAAGAGCTCAGAGCCTACCCGTCAAATGGGTGCCGTCCTAACCGTAACATCAGGGAGGGACGGAGGATTAGCAGAACATCATCTAATCGAGTTGTGAGGGAACTTAAGGAACAGACACAACAGTTGTGGGGACTTTCCGTAAGCACAGCAGGAAAGGACCGCAACACATAGCGCTAGCAGGTAGGCACAGATTTCCACCTGCGAAGAGAACTCTGGAGGTGCCATTGGACCGGTCGGACTTGCGCAGCCTGGTGATCCAGAATCCGGACTGAGAACCCAGAGATCTTCAGTAAAGGTAAAAGAGACTGCACCCTGGTGTCCTTGTTATTTACTGCAACCGGCACTGCACCGCAACACCGCACTACCACCATCCACTTCTATCATTCACTGTACGTCGCCTCCCCACCAGCAGGGTCACGGACCGGGCCTAGCCACCGTGACAACCCCAGAGCAGAGACTCAGAGGCCTGGTACCGGGTACCCCTCGGCCCTGCGGCGGTGGGGGCGCTGCAGAACTTGGCGTCACGAACAGGATCTACTTAAGCCTGAAGAATCAGGTCATGTGTGCCTTGGAACTGTGATTTACTGTGTTTGGACTGTACTTTATTGCAAGGACTGTGCTGTGCCATTTGCCGCCAAAATCCGCCGCCATTACAGCGCTGAGGAGAGCGCAGGAGAAGAAGAGGGGCGTGGAGTAGGCGTAGACAAGCTGGAGAACGCGAAGGACAATGGCCGCCCAGTCTAAATACTTCTGCACCGTGAGGACGTGTCCGTCAGCAGCAGAGATCCGCCTCCTGATCCTCAATGGAGGGCGGAGACAGAGAAAACGAAACCGCCCACGAAGGAGAGAGCGGGAAAAGAACCAGGAAGCGACTCACGTGGGGGACGCCATGGCCAGCAGCTCTGGACCCGAAAGTGGGGTTGAAGCGGAAGTCTCCCCCAACTACCCGGATGAGCGCAGCAGCCAGTTCTCCGCGGACAGCACCGAACTCCTGCAGGCCGAGATGGAGAGCTTAATCGACCAGCTCCTTCAGCTGAACGTGAAGGCCCAGGCTCCGCACCAGGCGGCGCCGGAAAGCAGTCTTCCGGCATCGGATCTGATACTGCTGCCGCGATCCTCGCTGACACCGCCAGAGGAATCCGCCGCACAGGAGGAACCTGCATTAGCTGGTGAGTCCGCCGACCCCGTCCCGCCGGCCGAGGACCTGCTAGTGGGCCCCGTTGCAGCACCCCCTCCCCCCGGAACCCATAGACTTCAGCGCTTGTTGCCATGGGAGGAGCCCACGGGTATGGAACATCGCCTGAAGGCCCCGATTCCACCCACTGCCTTGCTGTGTGAGGTCCATGCAGAGCGCACAGTGTGCCGTTGGGTGAACCCAGGATCCAACCTTATGGGGTTCCCTGGGGTGAAGACCCAGGAGGGAGAGATGGTACAGGCCCTAAGCGGGGAAGAATACCAGGTCCAGCTAGAGCAGCAATGGGAGGAGAAACAGAAAGAATACCAGGCCGGGCTAGAGGCCTACCACCAGAAAGATTTGGCAGTCAAGGATCGGGCCCGCAAGGACCCCACCGCTCACCAGGCCCTGCGCAGGCAGGGTACCATCGTCACCTTCAGGCTCCGCGGAGGCTGGGGCTTCATTAAAGAGCCAGGTCTGTATGCGGAGGTGTTTGTAAACCGCAGAGACGTCGAGTCGCATCTCAGAGACGGCCACCCAGACCGGGATCTCTACCCGGGGGATGAAGTCTCGTACACCAGGCACTTTGGGGAAAAGGGGTGGTTTGCCCTGAATGTTCGCAAGAGGCAGACCCCTGAGAAACCCCCGATTAAGGTGCCAGTGAAGCTGAACCCTGTAGCGAAGGTGCCCCCTTGTGGACAGCCCCTGGTCATTACCAGGACCACCGAGGTCACCCCCACGTGCACTATGGTCAAGACCACAACATGCAGCATTGTCACCTCCACCACCCTCGTGGCCAAGGAGACACCTCTTCAGGTGGGTGGTGCACGTGCTGCTCCAGAATTGAAGACTGTGGGTACCCAGACTCCCAGTTGGGATAACAGACCCCCTTATGCAGTACCGGGCGGTTCGCAATACCCAAAGGGGTTGCCTCCACCGGTGCTGCCTCCTGAATGGTTCAAGTAAGCAAAAATGCTTTAATGTATGTAAATAGTTACTGTTCTACTGTTTTGCTGCTAAACCCGTTCAGGGTTAACTTTTAAAAGGGATCCCTTTGTTGACCCGGGATCCCTATTGCTTTTTGGTTATTTCCTATTTTATTTCTACGTTATCAAGAACTGCCGCCATCATGAACAATGCATGATACAAACTTCTTGTACATAGTTTGCACCTTCTTAAAGGTGCTCCCTACTGGTTTTACTTAAAGAAGGACTCTTTGCGAAGATACCGCACTGGAGCCTTTGCTGAGTACGGACTGGTAGCCTGAGAAGATATGCTACCTCATAAAGACTTGGTCCCCTCTTAAAGGGGATGTTCACGTGTTGCACTTAAAAAGTGGTATTGCTTAAAACCAGTTAGCAATAATGTCTTGACAAAAAGAAAGTGATGGTAATGCTTACATGTAAAAGTTATATGTGGAAAATTAGTTTATTGTAAAGAAATGTTCGATAATGTTGCTAGAAGACTGAGGACAGAAAGTGAACCCGTACGGGGTTAGTCAGAGAGTCCTCTTAGGAGCCATGCAGGGATGGCTCAATGATTTCAACCTGAAAGTAAATGTTATGTTCTATACTGTGTATAGTAGTTGAAAAGGCAGTAGGCCCGGGCTGAAAGGGGCGGTCCTGTAAAGAAAGGAGAGGCAGTAGGTCTGGTGCCGTTAGGACAGGCGGTCCTGCAGATATAACGAAGGAGAATGAAAGAAAAAGAGTTAATTAATATTATAATGTTTTATAAGTAAGTCTTTAGTGGATAGGAAGTGTACGTCCTTAAAGGCAATGTTAACTTATTGTTCAAGTTTTGCACTGAGTAGAATACCCGGTTGGGTAACAGGAGTTACTTATAGCCTGTAATTTATAATGTTTAACTATGTTTGTAACGTTCAAGTGTCCTCACCTCCCATAAAGGGAAGCTCTGTTCAAGCTTACTTATAGTTATTGCATTTTCAAAATTGTATGTCTTTTGCTAACCTGTATTGTTGTTTTCTTCCCAGTCCCGGAGTACTGGATTTAACCGGGGGGGAGTGCAGCGCCCCAGAGTCCTGGTCGTTGCAGTACTGTGGCTCCGCCGCTAAGGGGGGCTATGGTACATCTGATGGCACTGAAGGAGTTCATCTGACCAGGTATCACAGACACCAATACATTTCACAGCCGGGCCTCCGGGGGGAGCTAAGGGTTCTATTCATTAGGCCACTCCTCACATACTGGTAAAACTGGGGGTCAGGCAGGAAGTTAGAGAGAAAGCTGACTGGGTTGGAACCAGACAACACCTTGTGGCAGAGGGTGTTGTGGGGGAAGATTCGGTAGGGTCCCTGTCAGGGGTGGGATCCTGACAGAGGCCTGGCAACTTGAAGGAATGTCAAGGGACCGTGCCTGCTCAGCATAGCGGCGGTGCCCTAAGGAAGGATCAGAAGCGAGATATATTGTGCTGAGTGAGAATCGAGATCAAAGCAAGAAGGAGAATACCAGTAGGAGTCGTGCTGTAAGACCGAGGCAACATCCTACTGAGGCGCACAGCCGGCGGCCGGAACGCAGAGGAAGTGTTTCTATATACAGCTTCAGGCAATACTTCAAACCTACGGCAGGACAGTCAGTCTCAGGCGGGCTGTCTCACCTAAATCACCTATGCAGTCTTGGGGGGCAACTTGTGGAGAGGGGCGACTCTAGGGTCCCGGAAGAGCTCCGAGCCTACCCGTCAAACGGGTGCCGTCCTAACCGTAACATCAGGGAGGGACGGAGGATTAGCAGAACATCATCTAATCGAGTTGTGAGGGAACTTAAGGAACAGACACAACAGTTGTGGGGACTTTCCGTAAGCACAGCAGGGAAGGACCGCAACACATAGCGCTAGCAGGTAGGCACAGATTTCCACCTGCGAAGAGAACTCTGGAGGTGCCATTGGACCGGTCGGACTTGCGCAGCCTGGTGATCCGGAATCCTGACTGAGAACCCAGAGATCTTCAGTAAAGGTAAAAGAGACTGCACCCTGGTGTCCTTGTTATTTACTGCGACCGGCACTGCACCGCAACACCGCACTACCACCATCCACTTCTATCATTCACTGTACGTCGCCTCCCCACCAGCAGGGTCACGGACCGGGCCTAGCCACCGTGACAACCCCAGAGCAGAGACTCAGAGGCCCGGTACCGGGTACCCCTCGGCCCTGCGGCGGTGGGGGCGCTGCAGAGGCAACAAACTTGATGGTTGAAAAACCTATTTAAAAGGTGACAACCTTAAGCAGAGGGACACGGTTATTATACAATGAGGAGGTAACATGAAGAGTCTTTGTTCGTGCTTGCAACAATCTGCTGGTAAATACTTCAGCTGCACTTCCTTCACACAGACGCAATCTATTCATATACATTGTCCTGGTCACAGACACTTCTAACAGTCATCCTTCGTCACAGCGACACCCTTCAATAGCTGTTGTCTGACAACTTGCTCACTCTTGGCTACTCACTCAGTTACCGAATCTTCTTCAGGTATAATACATTAAACATATTTCCAAATAAAAAATGTATTTTATTTATCAGAAGAAAGTTCTAGTTTGGAACTGAAAAACATCCTTATTATTTAAAGAAAAACAGTTTTTTTCCAATGAAGCTAACATTAAATGATTCAGAAATTCACTCTACACATTGTTAATGTGGTAAATGACTATTCTAGCTGGAAACGTCTGGTTTGTAATGCAATATCTTCATAGGTGTATAGAGGCCCATTTCCAACAACCATCACTCCAGTGTTCTTATGGTACTTTGTGTTTGCCAACTGAGTAAGGAGGCTAATGGATGGTTAGAATTCCCTTGAAAACCCTTGTGCAAGTATGTTAGCACAGCTGAAAACAGTTTGGCTGATTAGAGAACCTATAAACCTGACCTTCCTTTGAGCTAATTGAGAATGTGGAGTATTACATTTGTTGGTTCCATTAAACCCTCAAAATGGCCAGAAAAAAAAGAAATTTCATGTGAAACTCGACAGTCTATTATTGTTCTTAGAAACGAAGGCTATTCCATGCAAGAAATTGCCAAGAAACAGAAGATTTCCTACAATGGTGTGTACTACTCCCTTCAGAAGAGAGCACAAACAGGCTCTATCCAGAGCAGAAAGAGAAGTGGGAGGCCCCACTGCACAACTGAGCAACAAGACAAGTACATTGAGAAATCGACGCCTCACATGTCCTCAACTGGCAGCTTCATTAAATAGTACACGCCAAACGCCAGTGTCAACGTCTACAGTGAGGAGGCGACTCTGGGATGCTGGCCTTCAGGGCAGAGTGGCAAAGAAAAAGCCATATCTGAGATTGGCTAATAAAAGGAAAAGATTCATATGGGCAAAAGAACATGGACATTGGACAGAGGAAGATTGGAAAAAAGTGTTATGGACAGACGAGTCCAAGATTGAGGTGTTTGGATCACACAGAAGAACATTTGTGAGACGCAGAACAACTGAAAAGATGCTGGAAGAGAGCACGACGCCATCTGTCAAGCATGGTGGAGGTAATGTGATGGTCTGGGGTTGCTTTGGTGCTGGTAAAATGGGAGATTTGTACAAGGTAAAAGGGATTTTGAATAAGGAAGGCTATCACTCAATTTTGTAACGCCATGCCATACCCTGTGGACAGCGCTTGATTGGAGTCAATTTCATCATACAACAGGACAATGACCCAAAGCCACCGCCAAATTATGCCAGAACTATTTGGGGAAGAAACAGCAGCTGGAATTCTATGTGTAATGGAGCGGCCAGCGCAGTCACCAGACCTCAGCCCCATTGAGCTGTTGTGGGAGCAGCAAAAAGTCCCCATCAGCCAAACCAACTTGTGGAGGGCTTCTGGAAGTGTCAAGGTGAAAATATACTTTCTTATATACCTTTTTGTACTTTTATATATCTTATACTGTGAAACAATAAGTTTTCCCTTGCTAATGCAAATGTAACTATATTAAAGATGGCTGCCAGTGTTCATTCTTCACTTCAGTTTAGAATCTGAAGGGTTAAGTTTCATTTCTCCTGAAAAGATAACTCAGGAATGTGAAGAAAGAAGTAACCACCGGGAGACGAATCGGAGAGAGAGACTGGACACTAGATGTATACTGCATAAACCCCGCCTATTGCATTCCTTTTTAGTACTGTGTATTGTAAAATAAACTCAGTTGCTATGACCGTGGCTGACACATATAGTCACATGAGCATGCACTGAGATTGAACCAGCTACCTGTCTGACTCATTCTTACCCGGTACCACATGCTTATAGTTTAATTTGGAATGACTGGTGAATGAGGGTATATTGTCGTTACGACCCCGACAGAAGCATGGGGGGAAATGTCTCCAGATTACCCCACCAAATTAACTACTAGAATGCCAAAGGTCTGCAATGCTGGAGTTGCTGCAAAGGGAGCATTCTGTGACGAAAGCAAAGTCTGAAGGAGAAAATTATTATTTTAAAAAAATAATCTTTTTTTCGAATCATGTCAATGTCTGGACTAGATTCTACATTCATTTGGCCACTCATTGGATTATTAAAAGTAGGAGTTATCATGGAAAACACAAAATTGTCCTGGTGACCCTAAAGTTTGAAGCGGTAGTGTAAATATGATATACAGTTGTGGCCAAAAGTATTCACACCCCTGCAATTCTGTCAGATAATACTCAGTTTCTTCCTGAAAATGATTGCAATCACAAATTCTTTGTTATTATTACCTTCATTTAATTTGTCTTAAATGAAAAACCACAAAAGAGAATGAAGCAAAAAGCAAAACATTGATCATTTCACACAAAACTCCAAAAATGGGCCAGACAAAAGTATTGGCACCCTCAGCCTAATACTTGGTTGCACAACCTTTAGCCAAAATAACTGCGACCAACCTCTTCCGGTAACCATCAATGAGTTTCTTACAATGCTCTGCTGGAATTTTAGACCATTCCTCTTTGGCAAACTGCTCCAGGTCCCTGATATTTGAAGGGTGCCTTCTCCAAACTGCCATTTTTAGATCTCTCCACAGGTGTTCTATGGGATTCAGGTCTGGACTCATTGCTGGCCACCTTAGAAGTCTCCAGTGCTTTCTCTCAAACCATTTTCTAGTCCTTTTTGAAGTGTGTTTTGGGTCATTGTCCTGCTGGAAGACCCATGACCTCTGAGGGAGACCCAGCTTTCTCACACTGTGCCCTACATTATGCTGCAAAATTTGTTGGTAGTCTTCAGACTTCATAATGCCATGCACACGGTCAAGCAGTCCAGTGCCAGAGGCAGCATAGCAACCCCAAAACATCAGGGAACCTCCGCCATGTTTGACTGTAGGGACCGTGTTCTTTTCTTTGAATGCCTCTTTTTTCTCCTGTAAACTCTATGTTGATGCCTTTGCCCAAAAAGCTCTACTTTTGTCTCATCTGACCAGAGAACATTCTTCAAAAACGTTTTAGGCTTTTTCAGGTAAGTTTTGGCAAAATCCAGCTTGGCTTTTTTATGTCTCAGGGTAAGAAGCGGGGTCTTCCTGGGTCTCCTACCATACAGTCCCTTTTCATTCAGACGCCGACGGATAGTACGGGTTGACACTGTTGTACCCTCGGACTGCAGGGCAGCTTGAACTTGTTTGGATGTTAGTCGAGGTTCTTTATCCGACATCCGCACAATCTTGCGTTGAAATATCTTGTCAATTTTTCTTTTCCGTCCACATCTATGGAGGTTAGCCACAGTGCCATGGGCTGTAAACTTCTTGATGACACTGCGCACGGTAGACACGGGAGCATTCAGGTCTTTGGAGATGGACTTGTAGCCTTGAGATTGCTCATGCTTCCTCACAGTTTGGTTTCTCAGGTCCTCAGACAGTTCTTCGTTCTTCTTTCTTTTCTCCATGCTCAATGTGGTGCACACAAGGACACAGGACAGAGGTGGAGTCAACTTTAATCCATGTCAACTGGCTGCAAGTGTGATATAGTTATTGCCAACACCTGTTAGGAGCCACAGGTAAGTTACAGGTGCTGTTAATTACACTAATTAGAGAAGCATCACAGGATTGTTGTAACAGTGCCAATACTTTTGTCCACCCACTTTTTTATGTTTGGTGTGGAATTATATCCAATTTGGCTTTAGGACAATTCTTTTTGTGTTTTTTCATTTAAGACAAATTAAATGAAGATAATAATAACAAAGAATTTGTGTTTGCAATCATTTTCAGGAAGAAACTGAGTATTATCTGACAGAATTGCAGGGGTGTCAATACTTTTGGCCACAACTGTATATATACCACGACCACTGCCACCATCAGTCACTGGTCCGAAAGGCCAGATCCACCAGAAAGGTCTCGGACTCTTCCACTCTGTTCCAGTGGATGGATCTCTCCCAGGTGCTCGTTTCTTCCTGTGCTCTTCAGAGATTTACTTCTTTACTACTTTGCCGTCTGTGACTCTTATAAATTGACTCCTAAGCAGTTTTCTTCATGGGAGAAATACATTTACCTGAGCAGCTGAGTGAATCGTTGCGGTGTGAATCCATTATTATTATTTTTTTTCATTTTTAGGAATTCACTGAATCCAGTACATTTTAATAATTATTTTTTATTTGATTTTTGCAAATCATCTAAAAGCCATTTTACCTTTTGCTAACATTGGCATCAACCGGAAAATAATCACATGACCTCGGGGATTGTGGGGCAGGCCTCCCCATAATGCACTGCAGCTATATCACATGATTTACCACAGTTAATCAGAAAGGACAATTAGAGCCTGAATAAAAGCTGAGGCAGGGAATGCAGCAGACATTTTGTGCTAATGAGAGGTCATTACAGATTACAACTTGGCCATAAGGAAAGGAAGAGAATGTCATATAACTCTGTAGAAAGTGTACAGACAGTAGCGTAGCTACTGGGGGGGGGGCAGAGGGGGCCATTGCCCCAGGCCCCGTCACATGCAGGGGCCCACCGGGAGCCACAGACACTTTTAGCATGAGGCTGTGTCTGAGGTGTCATGGAGAGAGCAGCACAATGCCGGCTACCCTGTCTGACAGCCTCCGCACAGGGCAGGTTGCAGAGCCTCAGTCCCTGCAGTGCACGACTTAGGCATATCATGGTCACTGGTGGGTCAATGTGAGAGGATGGGGTATTGTGGGGGCTGAAGTGGGGGAGGGGGGACAGGGCACTGGGGGGTGAATGTGAGAAGATGGGGTATTGTGGGGGCTGAAGTGAGGGAGGGGGGACAGGGCACTGGGGGTGAATGTGAGAAGATGGGGTATTGTGGGGGAGGAGGGACAGGGCACTGGGGGGTGAATGTGAGAGGATGGGGTATTGTGGGGGAGGAGGGACAGGGCACTGGGGGGTGAATGTGAGAGGATGGGGTATTGTGGGGAAGGTGGGACAGGGCACTGGGGGGTGAATGTGAGAAGATGGGGTATTGTGAGGGAGGAAGGACAGGGCACTGGGGGGTGAATGTGAGAAGATGGGGTATTGTGGGGGAGGAGGGACAGGGCACTGGGGGGTGAATGTGAGAAGATGGGGTATTGTGGGGAAGGTGGGACAGGGCACTGGGGGGTGAATGTGAGAAGATGGGGTATTGTGGGGAAGGTGGGACAGGGCACTGGGGGCTGAATGTGAGAAGATGGGGTATTGTGGGGGAGGAGGGACAGGGCACTGGGGGGTGAATGTGAGAAGATGGGGTATTGTGGGGGAGGAGGGACAGGGCACTGGAGGGTCAATGTGAGAAGATGGGGTATTGTGGGGGAGGAGGGACAGGGCACTGGGGGGTGAATGTGAGAGGATGGGGTATTGTGGGGGAGTAGGGACAGGGCACTGGGGGGTGAATGTGAGAAGATGGGGTATTGTGGGGGAGGAGGGACAGGGCACTGGGGGGTGAATGTGAGAGGATGGGGTATTGTGGGGGAGGAGGGACAGGGCACTGGGGGGTGAATGTGAGAGGATGGGGTATTGTGGGGGAGGAGGGACAGGGCACTGGGGGTGAATGTGAGAGGATGGGGTATTGTGGGGGAGGAGGGACAGGGCACTGGGGGGTCAATGTGAGAAGATGGGGTATTGTGGGGGAGGACGGACAGGGCACTGGGGGGTGAATGTGAGAGGATGGGGTATTGTGGGGGAGGAGGGACAGGGCACTGGGGGTGAATGTGAGAGGATGGGGTATTGTGGGGGAGGAGGGACAGGGCACTGGGGGGTGAATGTGAGAGGATGGGGTATTGTGGGGGAGGAGGGACAGGGCACTGGGGGTGAATGTGAGAGGATGGGGTATTGTGGGGGAGGAGGGACAGGGCACTGGGGGGGGTGAATGTGAGAAGATGGGGTATTGTGGGGAAGGAGGGACAGGGCACTGGGGGGTGAATGTGAGAAGATGGGGTATTGTGGGGGAGGAGGGACAGGGCACTGGGGGGGTGAATGTGAGAAGATGGGGTATTGTGGGGAAGGTGGGACAGGGCACTGGGGGTGAATGTGAGAGGATGGGGTATTGTGGGGGAGGAGGGACAGGGCACTGGGGGGTGAATGTGAGAAGATGGGGTATTGTGGGGGAGGAGGGACAGGGCACTGGAGGGTCAATGTGAGAAGATGGGGTATTGTGGGGGAGGACGGACAGGGCACTGGGGGGTGAATGTGAGAAGATGGGGTATTGTGGGGGAGGAGGGACAGGGCACTGGGGGGTGAATGTGAGAAGATGGGGTATTGTGGGGGAGGAGGGACAGGGCACTGGGGGGTGAATGTGAGAAGATGGGGTATTGTGGGGGAGGAGGGACAGGGCACTGGGGGTGAATGTGAGAGGATGGGGTATTGTGGGGGAGGAGGGACAGGGCACTGGGGGGTGAATGTGAGAAGATGGGGTATTGTGGGGGAGGAGGGACAGGGCACTGGAGGGTCAATGTGAGAAGATGGGGTATTGTGGGGGAGGAGGGACAGGGCACTGGAGGGTCAATGTGAGAAGATGGGGTATTGTGGGGGAGGAGGGACAGGGCACTGGGGGGTGAATGTGACAGGATGGGGTATTGGGGAGGAGGGACAGGGCACTGGGGGGTGAATGTGAGAAGATGGGGTATTGTGGGGAAGGTGGGACAGGGCACTGGGGGGTGAATGTGAGAGGATGGGGTATTGTGGGGGAGGAGGGACAGGGCACTGGGGGGTGAATGTGAGAAGATGGGGTATTGTGGGGAAGGTGGGACAGGGCACTGGGGGGTGAATGTGAGAGGATGGGGTATTGTGGGGGAGGAGGGACAGGGCACTGGGGGGTGAATGTGAGAAGATGGGGTATTGTGGGGGAGGAGGGACAGGGCACTGGGGGGTGAATGTGAGAAGATGGGGTATTGTGGGGAAGGTGGGACAGGGCACTGGGGGGTGAATGTGAGAGGATGGGGTATTGTGGGGGAGGAGGGACAGGGCACTGGGGGGTGAATGTGAGAGGATGGGGTATTGTGGGGGAGTAGGGACAGGGCACTGGGGGGTGAATGTGAGAAGATGGGGTATTGTGGGGAAGGTGGGACAGGGCACTGGGGGGTGAATGTGAGAGGATGGGGTATTGTGGGGGAGGAGGGACAGGGCACTGGGGGGTGAATGTGAGAGGATGGGGTATTGTGGGGGAGTAGGGACAGGGCACTGGGGGGTGAATGTGAGAGGATGGGGTATTGTGGGGGAGGAGGGACAGGGCACTGGGGGGTGAATGTGAGAGGATGGGGTATTGTGGGGGAGGAGGGACAGGGCACTGGGGGTGAATGTGAGAGGATGGGGTATTGTGGGGGAGGAGGGACAGGGCACTGGGGGTGAATGTGAGAGGATGGGGTATTGTGGGGGAGGAGGGACAGGGCACTGGGGGGTGAATGTGAGAGGATGGGGTATTGTGGGGGAGGAGGGACAGGGCACTGGGGGTGAATGTGAGAGGATGGGGTATTGTGGGGGAGGAGGGACAGGGCACTGGGGGGGTGAATGTGAGAAGATGGGGTATTGTGGGGAAGGAGGGACAGGGCACTGGGGGGTGAATGTGAGAAGATGGGGTATTGTGGGGGAGGAGGGACAGGGCACTGGGGGGTGAATGTGAGAAGATGGGGTATTGTGGGGAAGGTGGGACAGGGCACTGGGGGGTGAATGTGAGAAGATGGGGTATTGTGGGGGAGGAGGGACAGGGCACTGGAGGGTCAATGTGAGAAGATGGGGTATTGTGGGGGAGGACGGACAGGGCACTGGGGGGTGAATGTGAGAAGATGGGGTATTGTGGGGGAGGAGGGACAGGGCACTGGGGGGTGAATGTGACAGGATGGGGTATTGTGGGGGAGGAGGGACAGGGCACTGGGGGGTGAATGTGAGAGGATGGGGTATTGTGGGGGAGGAGGGACAGGGCACTGGGGGGTGAATGTGAGAAGATGGGGTATTGTGGGGGAGGAGGGACAGGGCACTGGGGGGTGAATGTGAGAGGATGGGGTATTGTGGGGAAGGTGGGACAGGGCACTGGGGGGTGAATGTGAGAGGATGGGGTATTGTGGGGGAGGAGGGACAGGGCACTGGGGGGTGAATGTGAGAAGATGGGGTATTGTGGGGGAGGAAGCACAGGGCACTGGGGGGTGAATGTGAGAAGATGGGGTATTGTGGGGAAGGTGGGACAGGGCACTGGGGGGTGAATGTGAGAAGATGGGGTATTGTGGGGGAGGAGGGACAGGGCACTGGGGGGTGAATGTGAGAAGATGGGGTATTGTGGGGGAGGAGGGACAGGGCACTGGGGGGTGAATGTGAGAAGATGGGGTATTGTGGGGAAGGTGGGACAGGGCACTGGGGGGTGAATGTGAGAAGATGGGGTATTGTGGGGAAGGTGGGACAGGGCACTGGGGGGTGAATGTGAGAAGATGGGGTATTGTGGGGGAGGAGGGACAGGGCACTGGAGGGTCAATGTGAGAGGATGGGGTATTGTGGGGGAGGAGGGACAGGGCACTGGGGAGTGAATGTGAGAAGATGGGGTATTGTGGGGGAGGAGGGACAGGGCACTGGGGGGTGAATGTGAGAAGATGGGGTATTGTGGGGGTGGATGGACAGGGCACTGGGGAGTGAATGTGAGAAGATGGGGTATTGTGGGGGTGGATGGACAGGGCACTGGGGAGTGAATGTGAGAAGATGGGGTATTGTGGGGGAGGAGGGACAGGGCACTGGGGGGTGAATGTGAGAGGATGGGGTATTGTGGGGGAGGAGGGACAGGGCACTGGGGGGTGAATGTGAGAGGATGGGGTATTGTGGGGGAGGAGGGACAGGGCACTGGGGGGTGAATGTGAGAGGATGGGGTATTGTGGGGGAGGAGGGACAGGGCACTGGGGGGTGAATGTGAGAGGATGGGGTATTGTGGGGGAGGAGGGACAGGGCACTGGGGGGTGAATGTGAGAGGATGGGGTATTGTGGGGAAGGAGGGACAGGGCACTGGGGGTGAATGTGAGAGGATGGGGTATTGTGGGGGAGGAGGGACAGGGCACTGGGGGTGAATGTGAAAGGATGGGGTATTGTGGGGGAGGAGGGACAGGGCACTGGGGGGTGAATGTGAGAGGATGGGGTATTGTGGGGGAGGAGGGACAGGGCACTGGGGGTGAATGTGAGAGGATGGGGTATTGTGGGGGAGGAGGGACAGGGCACTGGGGGGTGAATGTGAGAAGATGGGGTATTGTGGGGAAGGAGGGACAGGGCACTGGGGGGTGAATGTAAGAAGATGGGGTATTGTGGGGGAGGAGGGACAGGGCACTGGGGGGGTGAATGTGAGAAGATGGGGTATTGTGGGGGAGGAGGGACAGGGCACTGGGGAGTGAATGTGAGAAGATGGGGTATTGTGGGGGTGGATGGACAGGGCACTGGGGAGTGAATGTGAGAAGATGGGGTATTGTGGGGGAGGAGGGACAGGGCACTGGGGGGTGAATGTGAGAGGATGGGGTATTGTGGGGGAGGAGGGACAGGGCACTGGGGGGTGAATGTGAGAGGATGGGGTATTGTGGGGGAGGAGGGACAGGGCACTGGGGGGTGAATGTGAGAGGATGGGGTATTGTGGGGGAGGAGGGACAGGGCACTGGGGGGTGAATGTGAGAGGATGGGGTATTGTGGGGGAGGAGGGACAGGGCACTGGGGGGTGAATGTGAGAGGATGGGGTATTGTGGGGAAGGAGGGACAGGGCACTGGGGGTGAATGTGAGAGGATGGGGTATTGTGGGGGAGGAGGGACAGGGCACTGGGGGTGAATGTGAAAGGATGGGGTATTGTGGGGGAGGAGGGACAGGGCACTGGGGGGTGAATGTGAGAGGATGGGGTATTGTGGGGGAGGAGGGACAGGGCACTGGGGGTGAATGTGAGAGGATGGGGTATTGTGGGGGAGGAGGGACAGGGCACTGGGGGGTGAATGTGAGAAGATGGGGTATTGTGGGGAAGGAGGGACAGGGCACTGGGGGGTGAATGTAAGAAGATGGGGTATTGTGGGGGAGGAGGGACAGGGCACTGGGGGGGTGAATGTGAGAAGATGGGGTATTGTGGGGAAGGTGGGACAGGGCACTGGGGGGTGAATGTGAGAAGATGGGGTATTGTGGGGGAGGACGGACAGGGCACTGGGGGGTGAATGTGAGAAGATGGGGTATTGTGGGGGAGGAGGGACAGGGCACTGGGGGGTGAATGTGAGAGGATGGGGTATTGTGGGGGAGGAGGGACAGGGCACTGGGGGGTGAATGTGAGAGGATGGGGTATTGTGGGGGAGGAGGGGCAGGGCACTGGGGGGTGAATGTGAGAGGATGGGGTATTGTGGGGGAGGAGGGACAGGGCACTGGGGGTGAATGTGAGAGGATGGGGTATTGTGGGGGAGGAGGGACAGGGCACTGGGGGTGAATGTGAGAGGATGGGGTATTGTGGGGGAGGAGGGACAGGGCACTGGGGGGTGAATGTGAGAGGATGGGGTATTGTGGGGGAGGAGGGACAGGGCACTGGGGGGTGAATGTGAGAGGATGGGGTATTGTGGGGGAGGAGGGACAGGGCACTGGGGGGTGAATGTGAGAGGATGGGGTATTGTGGGGGAGGAGGGACAGGGCACTGGGGGGTGAATGTGAGAGGATGGGGTATTGTGGGGGAGGAGGGACAGGGCACTGGGGGGTGAATGTGAGAGGATGGGGTATTGTGGGGGAGGAGGGACAGGGCACTGAGGGTGAATGTGAGAGGATGGGGTATTGTGGGGGAGGAGGGACAGGGCACTGGGGGTGAATGTGAGAGGATGGGGTATTGTGGGGGTGGATGGACAGGGCACTGGGGGGTGAATGTGAGAGGATGGGGTATTGTGGGGTGGATGGACAGGGCACTGGGGGGTGAATGTGAGAGGATGGGGTATTGTGGGGGAGGAGGGACAGGGCACTGGGGGTGAATGTGAGAGGATGGGGTATTGTGGGGGAGTAGGGACAGGGCACTGGGGGGTGAATGTGAGAGGATGGGGTATTGTGGGGGAGGAGGGACAGGGCACTGGGGGGTGAATGTGAGAGGATGGGGTATTGTGGGGGTGGATGGACAGGGCACTGGGGGTGAATGTGAGAGGATGGGGTATTGTGGGGGAGGAGGGACAGGGCACCGGGGGGTGAATGTGAGAGGATGGGGTATTGTGGGGGTGGATGGACAGGGCACTGGGGGGTGAATGTGAGAGGATGGGGTATTGTGGGGGAGGAGGGACAGGGCACTGGGGGGTGAATGTGAGAGGATGGGGTATTGTGGGGGAGGAGGGACAGGGCACTGGGGGGTGAATGTGAGAGGATGGGGTATTGTGGGGGTGGATGGACAGGGCACTGGGGGGTGAATGTGAGAGGATGGGGTATTGTGGGGGAGGAGGGACAGGGCACTGGGGGGTGAATGTGAGAGGAGGGGGTATTGTGGGGGAGGAGGGACAGGGCACTGGGGGTGAATGTGAGAGGATGGGGTATTGTGGGGGTGGATGGACAGGGCACTGGGGGGTGAATGTGAGAGGATGGGGTATTGTGGGGGAGGAGGGACAGGGCACTGGGGGGTGAATGTGAGAGGATGGGGTATTGTGGGGGAGGAGGGACAGGGCACTGGGGGTGAATGTGAGAGGATGGGGTATTGTGGGGGTGGATGGACAGGGCACTGGGGGGTGAATGTGAGAGGATGGGGTATTGTGGGGGAGGAGGGACAGGGCACTGGGGGTGAATGTGAGAGGATGGGGTATTGTGGGGGTGGATGGACAGGGCACTGGGGGGTGAATGTGAGAGGATGGGGTATTGTGGGGGAGGAGGGACAGGGCACTGGGGGGTGAATGTGAGAGGATGGGGTATTGTGGGGGAGGAGGGACAGGGCACTGGGGGTGAATGTGAGAGGATGGGGTATTGTGGGGGTGGATGGACAGGGCACTGGGGGGTGAATGTGAGAGGATGGGGTATTGTGGGGGAGGAGGGACAGGGCACTGGGGGTGAATGTGAGAGGATGGGGTATTGTGGGGGTGGATGGACAGGGCACTGGGGGGTGAATGTGAGAGGATGGGGTATTGTGGGGGAGGAGGGACAGGGCACTGGGGGGTGAATGTGAGAGGATGGGGTATTGTGGGGGAGGAGGGACAGGGCACTGGGGGTGAATGTGAGAGGATGGGGTATTGTGGGGGTGGATGGACAGGGCACTGGGGGCTGATTCTTTTACTGTTTTGATATGAGATTATATGCACTCCACCACTTGTAATAGTTGCTGTCTTGGGGGGCTGAGGATGGGGAGCTCGGGGGCTTTTTATTCTTGTGAGCTGGGTCTTTTCTGAGTATTAGTATTACAACCATACAGGTTAGTGCATTGATAATAGGTGAATATTTCAGTATTAGTATAACCAGGATAAGTATTGGTATAAGGGCGCAGACAGACGGCTGTTTATCTCCTGCGCAGGGATCGCATTGCAATCCTCGGACTCCTGACATAATCGTGACAGCGTGATGGATTACTATGCCGCTGTCGCGCTCAGGCCAGGAGAGCGGACGGTCAGTCCGAGGATTGCGCTGCGATCCCCTGCACGAGTTATACATCCGTCCGTCCGTCCGCCCCCTGACAAGTATAACAATACAGTAACCACGGGCCGCATTCTATGTTATAACAATACATTGTTTATTATTAAATGATTATTAAAGGCTCGGGATAAATGTCTGCAGTCACTCTGAGGCTACAGGCTGCTATATCATGATGGGTGCGCCTGCCGTCACGAGACCCCGAGACCACTGGTGCGATCAGGAGGTCATGTGACCACGTTTGCTATTTGCACGTGTCGACTAGATAAGTTTGACTTCTCTCAATAGAAGAGAATCGTCACACGACCCCAGGGGCGCCGCTATCATGGGGCAAGTTAAAGGGAACCTGTCACCCCGTTTTTTCAATATGAGGTAAAAATAGTGTTCAATAGGGCCTGAGCTGTGCTGTACAATGGAGCCCTTATTATCCCCTGATTCCCCACCTTTGCTGCCAAAATACCTTAGTAAAGTCGCCGTTTTCAGCTGTCAATCACGCAGGTCTGGTCAAATGGGCGTGGTGACAGCGCTGTTTCTCCCCCACCTCTTGCTTTTCTTCCCAGCGTTGGCATAGTGGTTCGCGGCTGCGCATTACAGTCTCTTCACTGTAACCTCTGTGCAATACATACTGCGCATGCGCAACAGCCGAATGCACTGCGCAACGGCAAAAAAAGAGCGCGATCTGTGCTATTCACTGGTTTATCAGTGGCGGCAGCCATCTTCCTGAGGCCGCGCGTGCGCAGATGGAGCACTCTGCTTCCCGGGGCTTCCAGAAAATGGCCACGGGATGCCACGCATGTGCAGATGGAGATCGCGGCGGCCATTTTCCTGCCTTATGTGTGGGGTCAGGAGGGGTTTACAGTGTGGATGTACCAGAGCCGTGTGTGTGCGAGGTGTACGGAGCGGAGCTGAATGTGTACGAGGTGTATGGAGCGGAGCTGAATGTGTACGAGGTGTACGGAGTGGAGCCGTGTGTGTATGAGGTGTACAGAGCGGAGCCGTGTGTGTATGAGGTGTATAGAGCGGAGCCGTGTGTGTATGAGGTGTACAGAGTGGAGCCGTGTGTGTATGAGGTGTACGGAGCGGAGCCGTGTGTGTATGAGGTGTACAGAGCGGAGCCGTGTGTGTATGAGGTGTATAGAGCAGAGCCGTGTGTGTATGAGGTGTATAGAGCGGAGCCATGTGTGTATGAGGTGTATAGAGCGGAGCCGTGTGTGTATGAGGTGTATAGAGCGGAGCCGTGTGTGTATGAGGTGTACAGAGTGGAGCCGTGTGTGTATGAGGTGTACGTAGCGGAGCCATGTGTGTATGAGGTGTATAGAGCGGATACATGTGTGTATGAGGTGTATAGAGCGGAGCTGTGTGTGTATGAGGTGTGCGGAGTGGAGCCGGATGTGTATAAGGTGTGCGGAGCGGAGCCGTGTGTGTATGAGGTGTATGGAGCGCAGCTGTGTGTGTATGAGGTGTGCGGAGTGGAGCCGGATGTGTATGAGGTGTGCGGAGCAGAGCCGTGTGTGTACGAGGTGTACGGAGCGGAGCCGTGTGTGTACGAGGTGTATGGAGAGGAGCTGTGTGTGTATGAGGTGTACGGAGCAGAGTCGTGTGTGTATGAGGTGTATAGAGCAGAGCCGTGTGTGTATGAGGTGTATAGAGCGGAGCCATGTGTGTATGAGGTGTATAGAGCGGAGCCATGTGTGTATGAGGTGTACAGAGTGGAGCCGTGTGTGTATGAGGTGTACGTAGCGGAGCCATGTGTGTATGAGGTGTATAGAGCGGATACATGTGTGTATGAGGTGTATAGAGCGGAGCTGTGTGTGTATGAGGTGTGCGGAGTGGAGCCGGATGTGTATAAGGTGTGCGGAGCGGAGCCGTGTGTGTATGAGGTGTATGGAGCGCAGCTGTGTGTGTATGAGGTGTGCGGAGTGGAGCCGGATGTGTATGAGGTGTGCGGAGCAGAGCCGTGTGTGTACGAGGTGTACGGAGCGGAGCCGTGTGTGTACGAGGTGTATGGAGAGGAGCTGTGTGTGTATGAGGTGTACGGAGCAGAGTCGTGTGTGTATGAGGTGTACGGAGCGGAGCCGTGTGTGTATGAGGTGTACGGAGCGGAGCCGTGTGTGTATGAGGTGTATGGAGCGCAGCTGTGTGTGTATGAGGTGTGCGGAGTGGAGCCGGATGTGTATGAGGTGTGCGGAGCAGAGCCGTGTGTGTACGAGGTGTACGGAGCGGAGCCGTGTGTGTACGAGGTGTATGGAGAGGAGCTGTGTGTGTATGAGGTGTACGGAGCAGAGTCGTGTGTGTATGAGGTGTACGGAGCGGAGCCGTGTGTGTATGAGGTGTACGGAGCGGAGCCGTGTGTGTACGAGGTGTATGGAGCGGAGCCGTGTGTGTACGAGGTGTATGGAGAGGAGCCGTGTGTGTATGAGGTGTACGGAGTGGAGCCGTGTGTGTATGAGGTGTACGGAGCGGAGCCGTGTGTGTACGAGGTGTATGGAGAGGAGCCGTGTGTGTATGAGGTGTACGGAACGGAGCCAGGTGTGTATGAGGTGCATGGAGCAGAGCCGGATGTGTGCAGGTTGTATGGAGTGGAGCCGTGTGTGTAGGAGTAACTATGTGTGGCCATTATACAGTATGGAGCAATACACTATGTGCAGAATTATTGGGTAAGTTGTATTTTTGATTACATGATCCTTTTTCTACATGTTGTCCTGCTCCGAGCTGTTCAGGCTGAGAGCCAACTACCAGTTCAGTAAATCAGGTGATGTCATCTCTGTAATGAGGAGGGGTGTTGTCCAGTGACATCAGAACCCTATATAAGGTGTGCTTAATTGTTAGGCAACTTCCTTTCCTTTGGTAAAATGGGTCAGAAGAGAGATCTGACGGCTCTGAAAAGTCCACAATTGTGAGATGTCTTGCAGAGGGAGGCAGCAGGCTTGAAATTGCCAAACATTTGAAGCGTGATTACCGAACAATCAAGTGTTTCATGGCAAATAGCCAACAGGGTCGCAAGAAGCGTGTTGGGCAAAAAAGGCGCAAAATAACTGCCCATGAATTGAGGAAAATCAAGTGTGAAGCTGCCAAGATGCCATTTGCCACCAGTTTTGCCATAATTCAGAGCTGCAACGTTACTGGAGTAACAAAAAGCACAAGGTGTGCGATACTCAGGGACATGGCCAAGGTAAGGAAGGCTGAAAAACGACCACCTCTGAACAAGAAACATAAGATAAAACGTCAAGACTGGGCCAAGAATTATCTGAAGACTGACTTTTCTAAGGTTTTATGGACTGATGAGATGAGAGTGACTCTTGATGGACCAGATGGATGGGCCAGAGGCTGGATCAGTAACGGGCAGAGAGCTCCACTCCGACTCAGAGGCCAGCAAGGTGGAGGTGGGGGACTGGTATGGGCTGGTATCATCAAAGATGAACTTGTGGGACCTTTTCGTGTTGAGGATGGAGTGAAGCTCAACTCCCAGACCTACTGCCAGTTTCTGGAAGACAACTTCTTCAAGCAGTGGCACAGGAAGAAGTCGGTATCGTTCAAGAAAAACATGATGTTCATGCAGGACAATGCTCCATCACATGCCTCCAACTACTGCACAGCATGGCTGGCCAGTAATGGTCTCAAAGAAGAAAAAATAATGACATGGCCCCTTGTTCACCTGATCTGAGCCACATAGAGAACCTGTGGTCCCTCATAAAATGTGAGATCTACAGGGAGGGAGAACAGTCCACCTCTCGGAACAGTGTCTGGAGGCTGTGGTGGCCGCTGCACGCAATGTTGGTCGTAAACAGATCAAGCAACTGACAATCTATGGATGGAGGCTGCTGAGTGTCATCATATGGAAAGGGGGCTATATTGGGCACTAATTTGGGGGGTTTTGTTTTTGCATGTCAGAAATGTTTATTACTAAATTGTGTGCAGTCATATTGGTTTACCTGGTGAAAATAAACAAGTGAGATGGGAAGATATTTGGTTTTTATTAAGTTGCCTAATAATTCTGCACAGTAATAGTTACCTGCACAAACAGATATCCTCCTAAGGCTACTTTCACACTAGTCCGTTGGTACGGGCCGTCGCAACCGTCGGACAGTGTGTTAATTAAGCACAATGGGGGCAGCGGATGCAATTTTTCAACGCATCCGCTGCCCCACTGTAATGTCCGGGGAGGAGGGGGCGGAGTTTCGGCCATGCATGCGCGGTCAGAAATGGCGGACACGACGCACAAAAAAAGTTACATGTAACTTTTTTTGTGCCGACGGTCCGCCAAAACACGACGCATCCGTCGCACTACAGATGCGACGTGTGACCATACGTCGCACTGCGTCACTAATGCAAAATCCAAAACGACACATTCCGACGTACAGCAAACAACGCTAGTGTGAAAGTAGCCTAAAGATAGCCAAATCTAAAAAAACCCACTCCAACTACCAAAAATATTAAGCTTTGATATTTAGGAGTCTTTTGGGTTGATTGAGAACATAGTTGTTGATCAATAATAAAAATAATCCTCTAAAATACAACTTGCCTAATAATTCGGCACACAGTCTATATGGGGCACATTATACTGTATGGAGCAATATATAGGGCATGTTATTCTGTATGGAGCACTGTGGTCCCCAGAATACTGTATGGAGGACTATACTGTCTGATTTATGACGTATTGTAGAATGTACAATAGTTATCACTCATGTAATGTATGGGGGGACTGTATATGAGATGGGAGCCTTATATGGGGGCTGTTCTGTATATGTGTTTGGGGGCGCTGTTTTGAAGTTCACCCTGCTCTCATCAGCGATGCTGGGGCCATTATTACTGAACATAAGGGGACTCATTGTTAAATATTAAGTGGGCACTTCTGAAGCATTGGAGCCTAGCTGCTGGGTGGCAGACGGTGCTGAGCCGGCTGTCAGTCTGTCCTGGGGCATCAGTTACAGCCGCCGTTGTCTATACACAGAGCGGTGACTGAGACCGTGCCGGCGCTGCCCCTATGACTGGAAGAGCGCGGCTGCCTGGAAGAATAAAGTTAATTTCCTCCCGGCAGTGGGGCTCTCAGTGCTGGCTCCGCACGGTGTCAGAACGCTATTAACCTGCAGATTAACCCCATAGCTGCAGGATAATAGCATTACTTTACATGACAGGAATACTGCTCTCCGTTTTGTAGACGACCACAGGTTGCTTTAAGCCTGCGGTCCACAGAACGGTGCATGAACAGAATGTCAGAGTGCGTGCTAACGAGAGGGTCACTAGACAGTTTGGGGGCCACCATACAATGTGGGAGCACATATACAGTGTGTGGACTACTGTGCATGGCGGGAGCTGGGGGAGCTGTTGGCCCATCATACTGTGTATATAGGAGCTGTGGGATCATCATACTGTGTATATAGGAGCTGTGGGCCCATCATACTGTGTATAAGGAAGCTGTGGGCCCATCATACTGTGTATATAGGAGCTGTGGGCCCATCATACTGTGTATATAGGAGCTGTGGGCCCATCATACTGTGTATATAGGAGCTGTGGGCCCATCATACTGTGTATATAGGAGCTGTGGGTCCATCATACTTTGTATATAGGAGCTGTGGGCCCATCATACTGTGTATATAGGAGCTGTGGGTCCATCATACTGTGTATATAGGAGCCATACCTCCCAACCGTCCTGGATCCAGCGGGACTGTCCTTATTTAGACAGCCCCGCGATCCCGGGCGGGACATTAGTTGTCCCACACACTGGTTGGGAGGTGTGTAATATCACCCGGTCAGCTCCCTGAATCCCTGCACCCGCAGAGCAGCACACCACATATTGGCTGCTCTCTCTGCGCACAGGACCTGTGTGTCACAGGATGGGAGGAGTCAGGGGGTCACATGATCGGGAGGACCTCCGTGTACAGGACTCTGCTGGTTGTCATGGCGCTGGAGGAGGGTAAGCGTATGTGTGAGCTCAGGAGGTGCTTACAGTGTGGATGTAGCAGAGCCGTGTGTGTACGAGGTGTATGGAGTGGAGCCGTGTGTGTACGAGGTGTATGGAGCGGAGCCGTGTGTGTATGAGGTGTATGGAGCAGAGCCGTGTGTACGAGGTGTATGGAGCCGAGCCGTGTGTGTGCAAGATGTATGGAGAGGAGCCGTGTGTGTATGAGGTGTACGGAGCGGAGCCATGTGTGTGCAATGTGTATGGAGCGGAGCCGTGTGTGTACGAGGTGTACGGAGTGGAGCCGTGTGTGTACGAGGTGTACGGAGTGGAGCCGTGTGTGTATGAGGTGTACGGAGTGGAGCCGTGTGTGTACGAGGTGTATGGAGCGGAGCTGTGTGTGTACGGGGTGTACGGAGCGGAGCCGTATGTGCATGGTGTATGGAGCGGTCGTGTGTGTACGAGGTGTATGGAGCGGAGCCATGTGTGTACGAGGTGTACGGAGTGGAGCCGTGTGTGTATGAGATGTATGGAGAGGAGCCGTGTGTGTATGAGGTGTACGGAGCGGAGCCGTGTGTGTATAAGGTGTATGGAGCGGAGCAGTGTGTGTACGAGGTGTACAGAGTGGAGCCGTTTGTGTACAAGGTGTATGGGGAGGAGCCGTGTGTGTATGAGGTGTACGGAGTGGTGCCGCATGTGCAAGGTGTATGGAGCGGACTAGTGTGTGTACGAGGTATATGGAGCGGAGTCGCATGTGTACGAGGTGTACGGAGCGGACGCTGGCTGTGTCGGATCGGAGCAGATATTGCTCCTCGTTCTGAAACTGACTGGCACAGGAGACATGGAGAGGTCTTTGTCAGTGGCGTATCACAGCTGCAGCGACGTGAGCAGTCAGCGGCGCAGCTGGATGACACCATTCAGCGCTGTGGGAGTGGAAGCTGCCGGCTGCTGCAAGGGTGCGCGGTGAAAGGTGTGTGTGTGTAGTGATGGAGAAGGCAATGATGGGGGTGGGGTAAACATATGTGGCCATTATACTGTACCCAGCATTGTGTGGGGCCATTATACTGTATGGAGAATCGTGAGGGGCCATTATACTGTACCCAGCATTATGTGTGGCCATTATACTGTACCCAGCATTGTGTGGGGCCATTATACTGTACAAAGCATCATGTGGGGCCATTATACTGTATGGACCATCACGTAGGGCAAGTATACTGTACGCAGCATCATGTGGGGCCATTATACAGTATGGACCATAATGTGGCCATTATACAGTATGGAGCATTATGTGTGGCCATTATACTTTATGGGGCACTGTGTGGCCATTATACAGTATGGAGTATCATGTGGGAGCCATTATACAGTAAGGAGCATCATGTGTGGCCATTATACAGTATGGAGCATCATGTGTGGCCATTATACAGTACGCAGCATCATGTGTGGCCATGTGTTATGGACTGGTAATTTAGGAGCGACATGCGACTAGCTCTGAGCAGGTGGTAACTATACAGACCGCAGTTCCTGATCTTAACACAACACTAGAAGTAGCCGTGGGATGTTCCTGTCACTCCCTGGACACCTCGTCACAGCCGGAGAACTAGCTACCCCTAAAGGTAGAAACAGGAAAGCTATCTTGCCTCAGAGAAAATCCCCAAAGGATAGGATAGCCCCCCACAAATATTGACTGTGAGAGGAGAAGGAAATGACATACGTAGTATGAAACAAGATTTAGCAAAGGAGGCCACTTCTAGCTATATACATAGTAAGGAAAGAACACTGTGCAGTCAGTAATAAAAACTAGAAAAAGTCCACCGCAGAGATATGCAGAAATCTCCACACCTGACTAAAGGTGTGGAGGGCAAAATCTGCAGCCCAGAGCTTCCAGCTTAGCTAAATAGATCCATACTGATAAGCTGGACAAATGAGCAAAACAAAGAATGTGCTGAACAATAAAGTCCACAACAAATGGACTGCAAAAGGACAAGCAAGGACTTATCTTTGCTGAACTGGACAGAGTGTCAGGGAAATCCAAAAGAGCAGTGGCTCCAAGCAGGAACAATTGACAACTGGCATTGATTGAGGGCTAAGGCCAGACTAAAATAGCCGAGCCAGAAAGACGATCAGTGGAAGCAGCTGCTAATGCTAAATCCAAGAAGCAGCTATACCACTCAAAACCACAGGAGGGAGCCCAAGAGCAGAACTCACAAAAGTGCTACTCACAACCACCGGAGGGAGCCCAAGAGCAGAATTCACAACAGTACCCCCCCCCCTTGAGGAGGGGTCACCGAACCCTCACCAGAGCCCCCAAGCCGATCAGGACGAGCCAAGTGAAAAGCACGAACCAAATCGGCAGCATGGACATCGGAGGCAACCACCCAAGAATTATCCTCCTGGCCATAACCCTTCCACTTAACAAGATACTGAAGCCTCCGCCTCGAAAAACGAGAATCCAAAATTTTCTCAACCACATATTCCAACTTCCCCTCAACCAACACCGGGGCAGGAGGATCAACAGAGGGACCAGCGGGCACCACATATCTCCGCAACAAAGATCTATGGAAAACATTGTGGATGGCAAAAGAGGCTGGAAGGGCCAAATGAAAAGACACTGGATTGATAATCTCAGAGATCTTATAAGGACCAATAAACCGAGGCTTGAACTTAGGGGAAGAAACCTTCATAGGAACATGACGAGAAGATAACCAGACTAAATCCCCCACACGAAGCCGAGGACCAACACACCGACGGTGGTTAGCAAAACGCTGAGCCTTTTCCTGAGACAACGTCAAATTGTCTACCACATGAGTCCAAATCTGCTGTAACCTGTCCATCACAGAATCTACACCAGGACAATCAGAAGGCTCAACCTGCCCTGAAGAAAAACGAGGATGGAAACCAAAATTACAAAAAAAAGGTGAAACCAAAGTAGCCAAACTGGCCCGATTATTAAGGGCAAACTCGGCCAACGGCAAGAAAGCCACCCAATCATCCTGATCAGCAGACACAAAGCATCTCAAATAGGTTTCCAAGGTTTGATTAGTTCGCTCAGTTTGGCCATTTGTCTGAGGATGGAACGCCGAAGAAAAAGACAAATTAATGCCCATCCTAGCACAAAAGGCCCGCCAAAACCTGGAAACAAACTGGGAACCTCTGTCAGACACAATATTTTCCGGAATGCCATGCAAACGAACTACATGCTGAAAAAACAATGGAACCAAATCAGAGGAGGAAGGCAATTTAGGCAAAGGTACCAAATGGACCATTTTAGAGAACCGGTCACAAACCACCCAGATAACAGACATCCTCTGGGACACAGGAAGATCCGAAATAAAATCCATGGAAATATGCGTCCAGGGCCTCTAAGGGATAGGCAAAGGCAAAAGCAACCCACTAGCGCGGGAACAGCAAGGCTTAGCCCGGGCACAAGTCCCACAGGACTGCACAAAAGAACGCACATCCCGCGACAAGGAAGGCCACCAAAAGGACCTAGCCACCAAATCTCTGGTACCAAAAATCCCAGGATGACCGGCCAACACCGAACAATGGACCTCAGAAATTACCTTACTTGTCCATCTATCAGGAACAAACAGCTTCCCCACAGGACAGCGGTCAGGTTTATCAGCCTGAAATTCCTGAAGCACCCGCCGTAAATCAGGGGAGATGGCAGAAAGAATCACCCCTTCCCTAAGAATGCCAACCGGCTCAAGAACTCCAGGAGAATCAGGCAAAAAACTCCTAGAGAGGGCATCCGCTTTAACATTCTTAGATCCCGGAAGATATGAAACCACCAAATCGAAACGGGAGAAAAACAGGGACCATCGAGCCTGTCTAGGGTTCAACCGCTTGGCCGACTCGAGGCAAATCAGATTCTTATGATCGGTCAAGACCACAATACGGTGCTTGGCCCCCTCAAGCCAATGTCGCCACTCCTCAAATGCCCACTTCATAGCCAACAACTCCCGATTGCCGACATCATAATTGCGTTCCGCAGGCGAAAACTTTCGGGAAAAGAAGGCACATGGTTTCATCAAGGAACCATCAGAATTCCTCTGTGACAAAACGGCCCCTGCCCCAATCTCAGAAGCGTCAACCTCAACCTGAATAGGAAGAGACACATCTGGCTGACGCAAGACAGGGGCAGAAGTAAATCGGCGCTTAAGCTCCTGAAAGGCCTCAACAGCCTCAGAGGACCAATTTGTCACATCAGCGCCTTTCTTCGTCAAATCAGTCAGGGGCTTAACCACACTAGAGAAGTTGGCAATGAAACGGCGATAAAAATTAGCAAAGCCCAAAAATTTCTGAAGGCTCTTCACAGATGTGGGTTGAATCCAGTCATGAATGGCTTGGACCTTAACAGGATCCATTTCCATAGACGAAGGAGAAAAAATAAACCCCAAAAAAGAGACCTTCTGAACTCCAAATAGGCACTTAGACCCCTTCACAAATAGAGCACTATCACGAAGGATCTGGAACACCATCCTGACATGCTCCACATGAGACTCCCAATCATTGGAAAAAATCAAAATATCATCCAAATACACAATCAAGAATTTATCAAGATAATTGCGGAAAATGTCATGCATGAAGGACTGAAATACAGAAGGAGCATTAGAAAGCCCGAAAGGCATCACCAGGTATTCAAAATGGCCTTCGGGCGTATTAAATGCAGTTTTCCATTCGTCACCCTGTTAAATACGAACAAGATTATATGCCCCTCGAAGGTCAATCTTGGTAAACCAACTAGCCCCCTTAATCCAAGCAAACAAATCAGAGAGCAAAGGTAAAGGGTATTGGAATTTGACCGTGATCTTATTAAGAAGGCGATAATCAATACAGGGTCTCAAGGAGCCATCCTTCTTGGCAACAAAAAAGAATCCCGCTCTCAATGGTGACGAAGACGGCCGAATATGCCCCTTCTCCAAGGACTCCTTAACATAGCTCCGCATAGCGGTATGTTCTGGCACAGACAGGTTGAAAAGTCGGCCCTTAGGGAACTTAGAGCCTGGAATCAAATCAATAGCACAATCACAGTCCCTATGTGGAGGAAGGGAACTGGACTTGGGCTCATCGAATACATCCTGGAAATCTGACAAAAATTCAGGAACATCAGAAGAGGGGGAGGAGGAAATTGACATTAAAGGAACGTCACTATGTACCCCTTGACAACCTCAACTAGTCACAGACATCAATTTCCAATCCAACACTGGATTGTGTACTTGTAACCATGGAAAACCCAGTATAACAACATCATGTAAATTATGCAACACCAGAAAACGACAATCTTCCTGATGTGCTGGAGCCATGCACATAGTCAACTGAGTCCAATACTGAGGTTTATTCTTGGCCAACGGTGTAGCATCAATACCCCTCAAAGGAATAGGGCTCTGCAAAGGTTGCAAAGAAAAACCACAGCGCCTGGCAAATTCTAAGTCCATTAAGTTCAGGGCAGCGCCTGAATCCACAAATGCCATGACAGAGAAAGATGACAATGAGCAAATCAGGGTCACAGACAGGAGAAACTTAGGCTGTACAGTACTAATGGTAACAGATCTAGCGACCCTCTTAATACGCTTAGGGCAATCAGAGATAGTATGAGCTGAATCACCACAGTAAAAACACAGCCCATTCTGACATCTGTATCCCCTCTGTTCCGCTCTAGTCAGAATCCTATCACATTGCATAGGCTCAGGACTCCGCTCAGAGGATGCTGCCATATGGTGCACCACTTTGCACTCACGCAGGCGCCGATCGATCTGAATGGCTAGACACATAGATTCGCTCAGACCAACAGGCGTGGGGAATCCCACCATAACATCTTTAAGGGCTTCAGAAATACCCTTTCTGAAAATTGCTGCCAGAGCATCCTCATTCCATTTAGTGAGCACAGACCATTTTCTAAATTTCTGGCAGTATAATTCTGCCGCTTCCTGACCCTGGCACAGAGCCAACAAGGTTTTTTCCGCATGATCCACAGAGTTAGGTTCGTCATACAATAATCCGAGCGATTGAAAAAATGCATCTACATTAAGCAATGCCGGATCCCCTGACTCAAGGGAGAATGCCCAGTCCTGAGGGTCACCACGCAGCAGAGAAATAACTATTTTAACTTGCTGAGTGGGGTCACCAGAGGAACGGGGTTTCAGAGCAAAAAACAATTTGCAGTTATTTTTAAAGTTCAAAAACTTAGATCTATCCCCGTAAAACAAATCTGGAGTAGGAATTCTAGGCTCTAAGGCTGGAGTCTGAACAACATAATCTTGGATACTCTGAACTCTTGCAGCAAGCTGATCCACACGAGAAAACAGACCCTGAACATCCATGTCCGCGCCCAAATCCACCCAGAGATTAAGAGGAAGGAAAAAGACAAAACAGACTAAAGAAAAAAAAAATGGCTCAGAACTCTTTTTCTTTTCCTTCTTTTGAGATGCATTCAACTCATTATTGGCCAGTTGTACTGTTATGGACTGGTAATTTAGGAGCGACATGCGACTAGCTCTGAGCAGGTGGTAACTATACAGACCGCAGTTCCTGATCTTAACACAACACTAGAAGTAGCCGTGGGATGTTCCTGTCACTCCCTGGACACCTCGTCACAGCCGGAGAACTAGCTACCCCTAAAGGTAGAAACAGGAAAGCTATCTTGCCTCAGAGAAAATCCCCAAAGGATAGGATAGCCCCCCACAAATATTGACTGTGAGAGGAGAAGGAAATGACATACGTAATATGAAACAAGATTTAGCAAAGGAGGCCACTTCTAGCTATATACATAGTAAGGAAAGAACACTGTGCTGTCAGTAATAAAAACTAGAAAAAGTCCACCGCAGAAATATGCAAAAATCTCCACACCTGACTAAAGGTGTGGAGGGCAAAATCTGCAGCCCAGAGCTTCCAGCTTAGCTAAATAGATCCATACTGATAAGCTGGACAAATGAGCAAAACAAAGAATGTGCTGAACAATAAAGTCCACAACAAATGGACTGCAAAAGCATAAGCAAGGACTTATCTTTGCTGAACTGGACAGAGTGTCAGGGAAATCCAAAAGAGCAGTGGCTCCAAGCAGGAACAATTGACAACTGGCATTGATTGAGGGCTAAGGCCAGACTAAAATAGCCGAGCCAGAAAGACGATCAGTGGAAGCAGCTGCTAATGCTAAATCCAAGAAGCAGCTATACCACTCAAAACCACGGGAGGGAGCCCAAGAGCAGAACTCACAAAAGTGCTACTCACAACCACCGGAGGGAGCCCAAGAGCGGAATTCACAACAGCCATGATACAGTACGAAGCGTCATGTGGGGCTATTATACAGTATGGAGCATAATGTGGCCATTATACAGTATGGAGCATCATGTGTGGCCATTATACAGTATGGAGCATCATGTGGCCATTATACAGTATGGAGCATCATGTGTGGCCATTATACAGTATGGAGCATCATGTGTGGCCATTATACAGTATGGAGCATCATGTGGCCATTATACAGTATGGAGCATCATGTGTGGCCATTATACAGTATGGAGCATCATGTGGAGCCATTATACAGTATGGAGCATTGTGTGGCCATTATACAGTATGGGGCACTGTGTGGCCAATATACAGAATGGAGCATCATGTGTGGCCATTATACAGTGTGGAGCATCATGTGTGGCCATTATACAGTACGCAGCATCATGTGGCCATTATACAGTATGCAGCATCATGTGGGGCTATTATACCGTGTGGAGCATAATGTGGCCATTATACAGTATGGAGCATCATTTGGCCATTATACAGTATGAAGCATCATGTGTGGCCATTATACAGTATGGAGCACTGTGTGGCCATTATACAGTATGGAGCACTGTGTGGCCAATATACAGTATGGAGCATTATGTGGAGCCATTATACAGTATGGAGCATCATTTGTGGCCATTATACAGTATGGCGCATCATGTGTGGCCATTATACAGTATGGAGCACTGTGTGGCCATTATACAGTATGGAGCACTGTGTGGCCAATATACAGTATGGAGCATTATGTGGAGCCATTATACAGTATGGAGCATCATTTGTGGCCATTATACAGTATGGCGCATCATGTGTGGCCATTATACAGTATGGAGCACTGTGTGGCCATTATACAGTATGGAGCACTGTGTGGCCAATATACAGTATGGAGCATCATGTGGAGCCATTATACAGTATGGAGCATCATGTGTGGCCATTATACAGTATGCACCATCATGTGGGCCCATTTTACTGTATGGAGCATCACTTTGGGCCAGTACACTGTACGCAGCATCATTTGGGGCCATTATGCAGTATAGAGCATCATGTGTGGCCATTATACAGTATGGAGCGTCATGTGTGGCCATTATACAGTATGGAGCGTCATGTGTGGCCATTATACAGTATGGAGCGTCATGTGTGGCCATTATACAGTATGGAGCACTGTGTGGCCAATATACAGTATGGAGCATCATGTGGAGCCATTATACAGTATGGGGCACTGTGTGGCCAATATACAGTATGGAGCATCATGTGGAGCCATTATGCAGTATAGAGCATCATGTGTGGCCATTATACAGTATGGAGCGTCATGTGTGGCCATTATACAGTATGGAGCGTCATGTGTGGCCATTATACAGTATGGAGAGTCATGTGTGGCCATTATACAGTATGGAGCATCATGTGTGGCCATTATACAGTATGGAGCATCATGTGTGGCCACTATACAGTATGGAGTGTCATGTGTGGCCATTATACAGTATGGAGCATTATGTGTGGCCATTATACTGTATGGAGCACTGTGTGGCCAATATACAGTATGGAGCATCATGTGGAGCCATTATACAGTATGGAGCATCATGTGTGGCCATTATACAGTATGGAGCACTGTGTGGCCATTATACAGTATGGAGCACTGTGTGGCCAATATACAGTATGGAGCATCATGTGGAGCCATTATACAGTATGGAGCATCATCTGTGGCCATTATACAGTATGGAGCATCATGTGTGGCCATTATACAGTATGGAGCAATGTGTGGCCATTATGCAGTATGGAAAAGAATAGATGAATGGAGGGCACCACAAGATATATCAGAAAAAGGAAGGTTCACTGTGGACTTGTAATTAAGCATGAGAAAAAAAAAAACAAGAAAAAAGATCATGCCCACATTAATAGGAACACCTCCAAAAACATATCCATATCAAAATCATTTTTATTGGCAATGAACCTCAAAAACTACATATACGTGCACACAGAGAATGACAGCACAAAACGATAAAAACACTTAAAAACTGCAAACATGCAAAACAACATGCCTATATTAGAGTATTTGTCAAATCCTAAAATAAGGAAAATGACAACCCACAAAACATATGCCTCCCACAATAAGATGATCACAATAATCTAGCTGCACAGATCAAAAGGTTAGTAACCACTCAATGATGTGGTATTCATGTTGCAATACCATAACTCCCTAAAATGAGGTGCACGGTTAGTGTGCAGAAAAACCCAAATCCTGTGGTAAAAATACCCTGGTAAGAAAAATGCACCAAGGATGAAATGCAATGGACTAAATGGTTAGAAAAATGGTGCACATAAGCCCTGCAAAGGGGAGGGGGGAGAGGAAGAGCTAAACAATATAAAAGCCCCCCCCCCAAAAAAAAACCTCAATCCCATAAAACCCCCCCCATCATCATACCAACAGTCCAAGGCCACAGAAAGGATCTATGTGAAGTAGGGAAGCAAAGTGTGGGTAAGGCTCCCACGCGTATCGCCGCCCAAATGACGGCTTCCTCAGGGAAAAGATATCATGTGTTGTGAGGCATTCAGTGCGATAGCATATATACATATCTCTAAAGGTACTAAGTATATTCACCTGTGTGAAGAGATCATGCGGAGTGCACGCATGTATTGCCACATGGCCGCGGCCATCTTGTCTATGTTACAGTCCAAGCCGGAACAATAAAGTTTGTTCTAACGGCTCAGCGCATGCGCGCACACATAGGGAAATTTGTCTCAAACACTGAGACCAGGGATGCCAGGTGGTTATTGCGCAAGCGCGGAGAAAACAATCCGCGCACGCGCACCACACATTCTACACCCCCATGTCAGAACAGAGTGCCTTTTAAATAACAGACCCAACAAAGTTATGCACGCGATTACTGATTGTAGGCACAGTCCTATTGCATCAAGTTAAGAGACAATGAAATAGCAGATGTTTGTACACACGAACACAGAAATTGTGTGTCAACAAGGTATCGTGACGATGTTTATCGCATGGACAGGTATGCATGATACCAGTACCTGCGCCATACACACTGCGCAATACCTATACAAGGAGACTCACTACAAATGTAGCCTGCGGACGGAGTCGCAGCAGAGAGGGGCAGATGGGCACACATACTGTGCTCCGCAGTATATATACAAAACGGCACGCTCATGACTACATGCAAAAGTGAACACGCACGTGCATGTTGTGAGTAACATGTGCTCCCCTTGCAGATGCTTGTATGACCATAATTGTCCATAGGACAGAGAGCATGAGTGCATAGATTGTAATCAGACATAAAGGCCATTGGTCAAATGTATCTATAACATAATATGTAATGACATCATTTTGGACACCCGTGCATACCTGTGCACATCTGAGGTATGAAATACAATTTGTAGTTTACAATTTGTACACTGGACCATGACTGGGCCCGACATATGGTATTGCAACATGATAATAAAAAAACAAAAAAAACCCAAAACATTTTGAACTGCAGGGGCAATGCACCCTAACTGGGAACCTGCATGAAGAAATTAATGCAGCTCCCATCATGTATATACATATATGTACAAACAGACAATGTAGGCACAGACAAAGTTGTTCTGATTAATGCACACATGATCCCATGTAAGAATGGTTTAATGATGACCCAATCTAGGATGTAGGACAGGTCCAAATCAGCCATAAAATCCAGAAAGAAAGAAGTTCCTCGTTAAGTCCATTGGGTGATAAGCTTTTCAAATTGAAGATCCAACGAGATTCTCAACGTAATAGTTCCTTTGTCCGATCGCCCCCACGTATACTTCTCAACACCTGGTCCAGAACCATGACCCATATGTTGTGATACTTGCCGGCATGGTTATCCAAAAAGTGGGATGCCACAGATGAAATCGGTTTGTCCTTCTCCTTATCCCCTTTTGCTCTGCTGATGTTAGACATATGCTGCTGGATCCTACGCCTGATTTCTTGGCTCGCCTGCCCAACATAAATGTTTGGACACGAACAGGCAAGCAAGTACACCACATTCTTAGAACGGCAGTTGGCATATATCTTCGTTTCGATAAGAGTGTTAGTAGCAACCATATAAGGGCATACATTACAACTGCCGCACGGGAAAGATCCTTTAAGACGGCTCCCCGATCCCAAACTCGTAGTAGGTCTCCTGAAATGGCTAGTAGTCAGACAGTCTTTTAGATTTTGAGACCTTCTAGCAATCAACCTAGGTGTCTCGGATATGTGAGGCCTGAGTTTCGTCTCGTTTAGCAATATGCCCCAATGCCTCCTCAAGATACCATAAATATCTTGCCATTGGTTGTTGTAAGCCGTAATTAGGTTAGTAGACGACATCTTGTCCCTAACCCTAGGTTGAAGGAGACTCTGTCTGTCACTGCGCCGTGAGCTCTCAAAGGCACAGGATATAATTTTGTGCAGATACCCTCGCTCAGACAAACGGGTCGTCAAATCTCGTGCTCCTTCCCGGAAATCAACGTCAGGACTGCAATTTTGTCTTACCCTCAGAAACTGTCCCTTTGGCAGATTTTTTCGTAGATGATAAGGGTGAAAGCTAGAAAAATGGAGTAGATTGTTGGTAGCAGTGATCTTGCGATAAATCTTTGTTTGAATATGGCACCCAGACTTCATGATCTTGAGATCCAGAAATTCGACTGATGTTGTAGAAATGGATGCTGTTAAAGAGATGTTACATTCAGCTTTAGTCCCTGTCCATAGGACCAACAGGTCATCAATATAGCGGAACCAACGAAACACATTGATCTTGAAGGCCTGCAATGGGCGCACCTGTGTCTCCTCCCACCAACCCATGAAAAGGTTGGCGTAGGAGGGAGCACAGCGAGCGCCCATCGCAGTGCCAGAGATTTGTTTGTAAAAAACCCTGTCGAAGACAAAGTAGCTGTTGGTCAATACAAAGGATAGAAGGTCCACCATGAAAGATTGGTGTCTACGATCACCTGTGGTTTGCTTATCCAGGAAGAACGAAACTGCTTCAATTCCCAACGCGTGGTTGATGCAAGTATATAAAGAGGCAACATCCATTGTCACAAGCAAAGTATCTTCGGGGATCCTTAGGTCCTGTAGCTGGCGGATCAAATGAGACGTATCCTGAATATATGAACCTAGGCGGATGACAAGAGGTTGCAAGAAATGATCCAGGTATATGCATGGTCTCTCATAGAGACTACCAACTCCTGCCACTATGGGCCTACTGTTGTGAATTCTGTTGTGGGTTCTGCTCTTGGGCTCCCTCCGGTGGTTATAAGTGGTAGTGCTGCTGTTTGTCCTTCACAGCAGTCATCAGGTGCTTCCACTTTGGACGGGGCTATTTAGTCTGGCTTCACCCTTTAGTGAGTGCCAGTTGTCCATTGTTTTTCTGGAGGATTCACATCTCTGCTTGGTTTCTCCTGCTGGATTGTCCAAATCATCAAAGATAAGTCCTGGCTTTGTTTTTGCAGTCCACATGTGGTGGACTTTATAGTTCAGTAAATTGCTATGTTTTTTCTTGTCCAGCTTTGTCTGTGTAAGGATTTATTCAGCCAAGTTGGAAGCTCTGGAGTCGCAGAGTTACCCTCCATGCCTTTAGTTAGGTGTGGAGATTTTTGTATTCTCTGTGGTGGATTTTTGTAGTAATTTAATACTGACCGCACAGTACTCTGTCCTGTCTTTTCTTTCTAGGTAGCATGGCCTCCTTTGCTAAATTCTGTTTTCAGTCTGCGTTTGTAATTTCCCTCTCCTCTCACAGTCTATATTTGTGGGGGGCTGTCTTTCCTTTGGGGATTTTCTCTGAGGCAAGATAGTTTTCCTGTTTCTTTCTTTAGGGGTAATTAGTCCTCCGGCTGTGACGAGGTGTCGAGGGAGTGACAGGAACATCCCACGGCTACTTATAGTTGCGGTGTTAAGTTCAGGGTCTGCGGTCAGTATAGAGGCCACCTACTCCAGAGCTCGTCCATGCTGCTCCTAGGCCACCAGATCATAACAGTACAACTGGCCAACAATGAGTTAACCGCATCTCAAAAGAAGGGAAAGAAAGTGCTGAGCCATTTTTTTTTCTGTACTCTGTTGTGTTTTTTTTTTTTTCCCTCTTCACCTCTGGGTGGCTCAAGAGTTAGGCGCTGACATGGATGTTCAGGGACTTGCTTCTCGGGTGGATCAACTTGCTGCTAGAGTACAGGGTATTTCTGATTATATCGTGCAGACTCCTGTTTTAGAGCCTAGAATTCCTACCCCCGATCTGTTTTTTGGGGACAGGTCCAAATTTTTGAGCTTTAAAAATAACTGTAAACTGTTTTTTGCTCTGAAGCCCCGTTCCTCTGGTGATCCCATCCAGCAGGTAAAAATTGTCATTTCTCTGTTGCGTGGCGACCCGCAGGATTGGGCATTTTCCCTGGAACCTGGGAATCCGGCCTTGCTTAATGTAGACGCCTTTTTTCAGGCGCTTGGGTTATTGTATGACGAACCTAATTCTGTGGATCATGCTGAGAAAACCTTGTTGGCCCTGTGTCAGGGTCAAGAAGCGGCAGAATCATATTGCCAGAAATTTAGAAAATGGTCTGTGCTTACTAAGTGGAATGAGGATGCTTTGGCGGCAATTTTCAGAAAGGGTCTTTCTGAATCTGTTAAAGATGTTATGGTGGGTTTCCCCACGCCTGCAGGTCTGAGTGATTCTATGTCTCTGGCCATTCAAATTGATCGGCGCTTGCGTGAGCGCAGAGTTGTGCACACTATGGCATTGTCTTCCAAGCGGAGTCCTGAGCCAATGCAGTGTGATAGGATTGTGTCTAGAGCTGAACGCCAAGGATTCAGACGTCAGAATAGGTTGTGCTTTTACTGCGGCGATTCTGCTCATGTTATTTCTGATTGCCCTAAGCGTACCAAGAGAATCGCTAATTCCGTTACCATCAGTACTGTACAACCTAAATTTCTGTTATCTGTGACCCTGATCTGCTCATTATCGTCATTCTCTGTCATGGCATTTGTGGATTCAGGCGCCGCTTTAAATTTGATGGACTTAGAATTTGCCAGACGTTGTGGTTTTCCCTTACAGCCTTTGCGGAGTCTTATCCTTTGAGGGGTATTGATGCTACACCATTGGCTAAAAATAAACCTCAGTTTTGGACACAGTTAACCATGTGCATCAGGTTGTCATTTCCTGGTGTTGCATAATTTGCATGATGCTATTGTGCTGGGGTTTCCATGGTTACAGGTACATAATCCGGTGTTGGATTGGAAATCTATGTCTGTGACTAGTTGGGGTTGTCAGGGGGTTCATGATGACGTTCCTCTGATGTCAATTTCCTCCTCCCCCTCTTCTGAAATTCCTGAGTTTCTGTCAGATTTCCAGGATGTTTTCGATGAGCCCAAGTCCAGTTCCCTTCCACCGCATAGGGACTGTGATTGTGCTATTGACTTGATTCCAGGCTGTAAGTTTCCTAAGGGCCGACTTTTCAACCTGTCTGTGCCTGAACATGCCGCCATGCGGAGCTATGTAAAGGAGTCTTTGGAGAAGGGGCATATTCGGCCATCTTCTTCTCCATTGGGAGCAGGTTTTTTTTTTGTTGCCAAGAAGGATGGCTCCTTGAGACCCTGTATTGATTATCGCCTCTTGAATAAGATCACGGTCAAATTCCAATACCCTTTGCCTTTGCTTTCTGATCTGTTTGCTCGGATTAAGGGGGCTAGTTGGTTTACTAAGATTGACCTTCGAGGGGCATATAATCTTGTTCGTATTAAGCAGGGTGATGAATGGAAAACTGCGTTTAATACGCCCGAGGGCCATTTTGAATATCTTGTGATGCCATTCGGACTCTCTAATGCCCCATCTGTGTTTCAGTCCTTCATGCATGATATTTTTCGGAATTATCTTGATAAATTCATGATTGTATATTTGGATGATATTTTGATTTTTTCAGATGATTGGGAGTCTCATGTGAAACAAGTCAGGATGGTATTTCAGGTCCTTCGTGATAATGCCTTGTTTGTGAAGGGGTTTAAGTGCCTCTTTGGAGTACAGAAGGTTTCTTTTTTGGGCTTCATTTTTTCTCCATCATCTATAGAAATGGATCCGGTTAAGGTTCAGGCCATTCATGATTGGATCCAGCCCACATCCGTGAAGAGCCTTCAGAAATTTTTGGGATTTGCTAATTTTTATCGCCGTTTCATTGCCAACTTCTCCAGTGTGGTTAAACCACTGACCGATTTGACGAGGAAGGGCGCTGATGTAGCTAATTGGTCCTCTGAGGCTGTTTCTGCCTTTCAGGAGCTTAAGCGCCGATTTACTTCTGCCCCTGTGTTGCATCAGCCGGATGTTTCTCTTCCTTTTCAGGTTGAGGTTGACGCTTCTGAGATTGGGGCAGGGGCCGTTTTGTCTCAGAGGAATTCTGATGGTTCCTTGATGAAACCGTGTGCCTTCTTTTCTCCAGAGTTTTCGCCTGCGGAACGCAATTATGATGTCGGCAATCGTGAGTTGTTAGCTATGAAGTGGGCATTTGAGGAGTGGCGACATTGGCTTGAGGGGGCCAAGCACCGTATTGTGGTCTTGACCGATCATAAGAATCTGATTTACCTCGAGTCTGCCAAACGGCTGAATCCTAGACAGGCCCGATGGTCCCTGTTTTTCTCCCGTTTTGATTTTGTTGTCTCGTATCTTCCGGGTTCTAAGAATGTTAAGGCTGATGCCCTCTCTAGGAGTTTTTTGCCTGATTCCCCTGGGATTCTTGAGCCGGTGGGTATTCTGAAGGAGGGGGTGATTCTTTCTGCCATCTCCCCTGATTTGCGACAGGTTCTTCAGCAGTTTCAGGCTGATAAACCTGATCGCTGTCCAGCGGGGAAACTGTTTGTTCCTGACAGATGGACTAGTAAAGTGATTTCTGAGGTTCACTGTTCTGTGTTGGCTGGCCATCCTGGGATTTTTGGTACCAGAGATTTGGTTAGCAGGTCCTTTTGGTGGCCTTCTTTGTCACGGGATGTGCGTTCTTTTGTGCAGTCCTGTGGGACTTGTGCGCGGGCCAAACCTTGCTGCTCCCGCGCCAGTGGGTTGCTTTTGCCTTTGCCGGTCCCTGAGAGGCCTTGGACGCATATTTCTATGGATTTTATTTCGGATCTTCCTGTTTCCCAGAGGATGTCTGTTATTTGGGTGGTCTGTGACCGGTTTTCTAAGATGGTTCATTTGGTACCTTTGCCTAAATTGCCTTCATCTTCTGAGTTGGTTCCGTTGTTTTTTCAGCATGTTGTTCGTTTGCATGGCATTCCAGAGAATATTGTGTCCGATAGAGGTTCCCAGTTTGTTTCTAGGTTTTGGCGGTCCTTTTGTGCTAAGCTGGGCATTGATTTGTCTTTTTCTTCGGCGTTCCATCCTCAGACTAATGGCCAAACCGAGCGAACTAACCAGACTTTGGAAACTTATTTGAGATGCTTTGTGTCTGCCGATCAGGATGATTGGGTGGCTTTCTTGCCATTGGCTGAGTTTGCCCTTAATAATCGGGCTAGTTCTGCTACCTTGGTTTCACCATTCTTTTGTAATTCTGGGTTTCATCCTCGTTTTTCTTCAGGGCAGGTTGAGTCTTCTGATTGTCCTGGGGTGGACTCTGTGGTTGACAGGTTGCAGCAGATTTGGACTCATGTTGTGGACAATTTGGTGTTGTCTCAGGAGGAGGCTCAGCGTTTTGCCAACTGTCGTCGGCGTGTGGGTTCCCGGCTTCGGGTTGGGGATTTGGTCTGGTTGTCTTCTCGTCATGTTCCTATGAAGGTTTCTTCCCCGAAGTTCAAGCCTCGGTTTTTTGGTCCTTATAGGATTTCTGAGATTATCAATCCAGTGTCTTTTCGTTTGACCCTTCCAGCCTCTTTTTCCATCCATAATGTTTTTCATAGATCTTTGTTGCGGAAATATGTGGTGCCCGTGGTTCCCTCTGTTGATCCTCCTGCCCCGGTGTTGATTGATGGGGAGTTGGAGTATGTTGTGGAGAAGATCTTGGATTCTCGTTTTTCAAGACGGAGGCTTCAGTATCTTGTCAAGTGGAAGGGTTATGGCCAGGAAGATAATTCTTGGGCTGTTGCCTCCGATGTTCATGCTGATGATTTGGTTCGTGCCTTCCATTTGGCTCGTCCGGATCGGCCTGGGGCCTCTGGTGAGGGTTCGGTGACCCCTCCTCAAGGGGGGGGGGGGTACTGTTGTGAATTCTGTTGTGGGTTCTGCTCTTGGGCTCCCTCCGGTGGTTATAAGTGGTAGTGCTGCTGTTTGTCCTTCACAGCAGTCATCGGGTGCTTCCACTTTGGACGGGGCTATTTAGTCTGGCTTCACCCTTTAGTGAGTGCCAGTTGTCCATTGTTTTTCTGGAGGATTCACATCTCTGCTTGGTTTCTCCTGCTGGATTGTCCAAATCATCAAAGATAAGTCCTGGCTTTGTTTTTGCAGTCCACATGCGGTGGACTTTATAGTTCAGTGAATTGCTATGTTTTTTCTTGTCCAGCTTTGTCTGTGTAAGGATTTATTCAGCCAAGTTGGAAGCTCTGGAGTCGCAGAGTTACCCTCCATGCCTTTAGTTAGGTGTGGAGATTTTTGTATTCTCTGTGGTGGATTTTTGTGGTAATTTAATACTGATGCACAGTACTCTGTCCTGTCTTTTCTTTCTAGGTAGTGTGGCCTCCTTTGCTAAATTCTGTTTTCAGTCTGTGTTTGTAATTTCCCTCTCCTCTCACAGTCTATATTTGTGGGGGGCTGTCTTTCCTTTGGGGATTTTCTCTGAGGCAAGATAGTTTTCCTGTTTCTTTCTTTAGGGGTAATTAGTCCTCCGGCTGTGACGAGGTGTCGAGGGAGTGACAGGAACATCCCACAGCTACTTATAGTTGCGGTGTTAAGTTCAGGGTCTGCGGTCAGTATAGAGGCCACCTACTCCAGAGCTCGTCCATGCTGCTCCTAGGCCACCAGATCATAACAGCCTACCCGGTGGTTCTTGTATGGACTTATGGATTTTTGGGAGCAAGTACAGAGTGGGGACGATCGGAGAGGCTGTAGACAGAAACCTCAATTCTCTGCCATCCAGTATGCCATTGGATTTGGCTGTCAAAAGCAAACGGTCCAGCTTCCTCTTGAACGTAACTGTGGGATCAGAGGGCAAAATTTGATAGCATCTAGTATCATTTAGTTGTCGACGAGCCTCTTTAGTATACATTTCAGCCGGCCACAGTACTATATTGCCCCCTTTATCCGCCTCCTTTATGATAAAGGACGGATTCCTCTTGAGTCCTGCCAAAACTTGTCTTTCCCTGGACCACAAATTTTCCCCTTGCTGGTTATTCAGTTTAAGACATGTGCAGCGCCCCAGAGTCCTGGTCGTTGCAGTACTGTGGCTCCGCCACTAAGGGGAGCTATGGTACGTCTGATGGCACTGAAGGAGTTCATCTGACCAGGTATCACAGACACCAATACATTTCACAGCCGGGCCTCCGGGGGGAGCTAAGGGTTCTATTCACTAGGCCACTCCCCACCATAGTGGGTAAACTGGGGGTCAGGCAGGAAGTTAGATCAGAAGCTGACTGGGTTGGAACCAGGCAACACCTTGTGGCAGAGGGTGTTGTGGGGGAAGATACAGTAGGGTCTCTGTCAGGGGTGGGATCCTGACAGAAGCTTGGAAACTTGAACGAACGTAACGGGACCGTGCCTGCTCAGGATAGCGGCGGTGCCCAAGAAAGGATCAGAAGCGAGATAGATTGTGCTGAGTGAGAAACGAGATCATAGCAATAGGAGAATACCAGTAGGAGTCGTGCTGTAAGACCAAAGCAACATCCTACTGAGGCGCACAACCGGTGGCCGGAACGCCGAGGGAGTATTATAATATCCAGCTTCAAGCAATACTCTAAACAGCGGCAGGACAGTCAGTCTAAGGCGGGCTGTCTAACTCAAATCACCTATGCAGTCTTGGGGGGCAACTTGTGGAGAGGGGCGACTCTAGGGTCCCGGAAGAGCTCCGAGCCTACCCGTCAAACGGGTGCCGTCCCAACCAGAACATCAGGGAGGGACGGAGGATTAGCAGAACATCATCTAATCGAGTTGTGAGGGAACTTAAGAAACAGACACAACAGTTGTGGGGTACTTTCCGTAAGCACAGCAGGGAAGGACCACAACACATAGCGCTAGGGGGAAGGCGCAGATTTCCACCTGTGAAGAGAACTCTGGAGGTGCCATTGGACCGGCCGGACTTGCGCAGCCTGGTGAACCGTATTCCGGACTGAGGACCCAGAGATCTTCAGTAAAGAGGTAAAGAGACTGCAACCTGGTGTCCTCGTTATTTACCGCGACCTGCACCCCACAACTGCACCATTACCGTCACCACCATCTACATCTACCTACCTATTCACTGTGCGCCCCACGGCAGGGTCACGGACCGGGGCCTAGCCACCGTGACAACCCCAGAGCAGAGACTCACAGGCCCGGTACCGGGTACCCCTCGGCCCTGCGGCGGTGGGGGCGCTTCAAACTTGGCGTCACGAACAGGATCTACTTAAGCCTGAAGAATCAGGTCATGTGTGCCTTGGAACTGTGATTTACTGTGCTTGGACTGTACTTTATTGCAAAGACTGTGGATTGTCACTTGCCGCCAAAAGTTTGCGCCAAAACCGCCGCCATTACAGCGCTAAGGAGAGCGCAGGAGAAGAAGAAGGGTGTGGAAGTGGGCGTGAACAAGCTGAAGAGCGCGAAAGACAATGGCCGCCCAGTCTAAATATCTCGGCCCCTTGAGGACGTGTCCGTCAGCAGCCGAGATCCGCCTCCTGATCCTCAATGGTGGGCAGAGACAGAGAAAACGAAACCGCCCACGAAGGAGAGAGCGGGAAAAGGACCAGGAAGAAGAAGTCAGCGACATGGAGGACGCCATGGCCAGCCGCGCGGAGCCGGAGCGTGGGGTCGGAGCCGAGGACTCCCCCAGCTACCCGGAGAGGCACCGCAGCCAGACCTCCACAGTTGACGCTGAACTCCTGCAGACCGGAGCGGACGAGCTGATCCACCAACCCCGGCGGATGCAGCTGAGCACTGAGGCCGGGTGGAAGAAGACCATCATCGGGAGCCTCGCCAGACGTCTGTCGGCAGCCTCGTCTGGTCCGGAGCAAGAAGGAAGTTCCAGCGCTCCGAAGCCAGAAAGCAAGGCCCTGCCGGAAAGCGAGGTGCTGCAAGCAGAGATGACAGCGTCGCAGCACAAAGCCCCGCAACCAGCGTTCCAGACCCCAGCGGAGACGGAGCAGACCGGCACCAGAGGAACCGCATCTGAAGCAGGTAGGAAGAACGACCCTGCTCTGATGATTGACACCACTCCAGTGACTGCTAGTGCCAACGCTACTGACTCCGTTCCAGTGACTGATCTTGCAGCAGCGCTACCTGCTGCCCTGACTAAGACTACCTCTGAACCGACGAGTCCCAGCGCTACTACTACAGAGTGCATTATCTCTACCACCGAACTTACTACTAAAATTGACATTCGAACCCAGATTATACCTGAAAAACCGACTAGTGACATTGATACCGCATCGGATGAGAAGTCGAACAGAGATCTTCCCAGGCCAGGAAGTGTTCGCTACCAACTGATGCCTTGCAACCTACTATGAGAATAAACCTCGATACCACGAATATGTAAATAGTTCATTTAACTGTTTGTTTTCTAATCTTTCCTGCTAAACCTGTCTAGGGTTAACTCTTAAAGGGATCCCTTTGTTGACCCGGGATCCCTATTGTTTTGTTTACTTTTTCCAAGTTTTGCAAAAGTTTCCAGAACTGCCGCAATCATGAACAGTGCATGATACAAACTTTTTGTAAATAGTTTGCACCTTATTAAAGGCGCTCCCTACTGGTTTTACTTCAAAAAGGACTCTTTGTGAAGATACCACACCGGAACCTTTGCTGAGTACGGACTGGTAGCTTGAGAAGATATGCTACCTCATAGTGACTTGGTCCCCTCTTAAAGGGGATGTTTATGTGTTGCACTTAAGAGAGTAATATTGCTTTAAGACTGAGAGATAGCAATAATGTTTTGATAAAGAGAAAGCGATGATAATGTTTGCGGAAAAAAAAAAAGTTAAATGTATCCAACTAGTTAATTGTAAAGAAATGCTGATGATGTTAAGAAGGACGCAGTGGGCCCGTAGGGGTAGACGAAGTGTCCAGCGTGCATGATTAGTGAGAAAGATAATGAGAAGGTTTAATGTTCTATAGAAAATGTTTGATAATGTTGATAGATGATGAGGATAGAAGGTAAACCCTGAGTCCTCATAGGAGTCATGTAGAGATGGCTCAGTGCTCTTAAAATTGAAAGTATGTTATGTTCTATACTGTGTATAGTAGTTGAAAAGACAGAAGGCTCGGGCTGAAAGGAGCGGTCCTGTGAGAAAGGAGAGGCAGTAGGTCTGGTGCCGATAGGACAGGCGGTCCTGCAGATTAAAGAAGGAGAATGTGAAAGTTAAAATTGCCTTATAATGTGATTATAGGAAGGTCTTTAAAGGATTTAGAGTGTACATCCTTAAAGGCAATGTTAAATTATTGTTCAGCAATTTTTGCACTAAGTAGAATACCCAGTTGGGTAACAGGAGTTATTTATGACCTGTAATTTATAATGATAACCATGTTTGTAACGTTCAAGCGTCCTCACCTCCCATAAAGGGAAGCTCTGTTCAAGTATGCTTATTGTTATTGCACTCAACAAAATTGTATGTCTTTTTGCTAACTTGTATTGTTGTTTTCTTCCCAGTCCCGGAGTACTGTGTTTAACCAGGGGGAGTGCAGCGCCCCAGAGTCCTGGTCGTTGCAGTACTGTGGCTCCGCCACTAAGGGGAGCTATGGTACGTCTGATGGCACTGAAGGAGTTCATCTGACCAGGTATCACAGACACCAATACATTTCACAGCCGGGCCTCCGGGGGGAGCTAAGGGTTCTATTCACTAGGCCACTCCCCACCATAGTGGGTAAACTGGGGGTCAGGCAGGAAGTTAGATCAGAAGCTGACTGGGTTGGAACCAGGCAACACCTTGTGGCAGAGGGTGTTGTGGGGGAAGATACAGTAGGGTCTCTGTCAGGGGTGGGATCCTGACAGAGGCTTGGCAACTTGAACGAACGTAACGGGACCGTGCCTGCTCAGGATAGCGGCGGTGCCCAAGAAAGGATCAGAAGCGAGATAGATTGTGCTGAGTGAGAAACGAGATCATAGCAATAGGAGAATACCAGTAGGAGTCGTGCTGTAAGACCAAAGCAACATCCTACTGAGGCGCACAACCGGTGGCCGGAACGCCGAGGGAGTATTATAATATCCAGCTTCAAGCAATACTCTAAACAGCGGCAGGACAGTCAGTCTAAGGCGGGCTGTCTAACTCAAATCACCTATGCAGTCTTGGGGGGCAACTTGTGGAGAGGGGCGACTCTAGGGTCCCGGAAGAGCTCCGAGCCTACCCGTCAAACGGGTGCCGTCCCAACCAGAACATCAGGGAGGGACGGAGGATTAGCAGAACATCATCTAATCGAGTTGTGAGGGAACTTAAGAAACAGACACAACAGTTGTGGGGTACTTTCCGTAAGCACAGCAGGGAAGGACCACAACACATACGCTAGGGGGAAGGCGCAGATTTCCACCTGTGAAGAGAACTCTGGAGGTGCCATTGGACCGGCCGGACTTGCGCAGCCTGGTGAACCGTATTCCGGACTGAGGACCCAGAGATCTTCAGTAAAGAGGTAAAGAGACTGCAACCTGGTGTCCTCGTTATTTACCGCGACCTGCACCCCACAACTGCACCATTACCGTCACCACCATCTACCTACCTATTCACTGTGCGCCCCACGGCAGGGTCACGGACCGGGGCCTAGCCACCGTGACAACCCCAGAGCAGAGACTCACAGGCCCGGTACCGGGTACCTCTCGGCCCTGCGGCGGTGGGGGCGCTTCAAATGCAATGTCCTGACTCACCAGTTCGTAAAAGATCTGGATTGCGGGAGAGATAGTAAACGACGGTGTAGCTTGTGTAGGTAGATGCCACCTTCTATCAGTCTTCCCAAGGGCTGAGTCCTCATTTTCATCTAGCAAGTGCATCAGATCATAAAAGACCTGTCTCTCATCCTGGGGTAATGTGTCTGCAAGTGAAGGTTGGTGATACAACAGCTTGAACACAAGTTGACGGCAAAATAGATATACGTCCTTGGTGAGGGTGAATTTATCTAGTTTGTTCATCAGAGAAAAAGACAGCCCCCTCATTAATAGCTGCTTTTCCTCATTAGACAGTACATGGTTTGACAAATTAATTATTTGCAGATTACCTGTGGTGTCACCCTCTGTTTCAAGCATTACTTCCTCCTGTTGCCCCTCGGTGGATACCTGCGCACTGGGGACCATGTTTGGTATCGCCGCCCTTTCTTCTTTTGAGCGGGCTGGTTTTCGACGACCTCTTATGTGGCGCTTTCCTGGTCGCTTGCGCCTGATGATAAAAAATCGCTCACAGAAGAGTCACCAACCATGGCCGAAGGCGTGGGCTTTTGTCTACTCAAACCACCATTTAAAAATTTGCTGACTATCAAAGTCCCCTTTGTCTCGTATAAACTTTCTCTTTTTTCTCTGTGTAATATCTTTCTCAAAGGCCTCAATGATTTCTTTTAGGCTTTGCTGAAACGGTAGGACCACAGTCTGTGCATCAAAAACATTAAGCTCCGCCGCTTTGGCTTTAATCTTATCCTTCAATTTGCCCATCAGGCCACGATCATGATCAATCAATAGATTGATGAGAATAAAAGAACATTTTAGAAGACCAGCCTCCCAAACACTCTTGAAGTCACTATCTGCTTCCCAGGCTGGGAAAATTTTGACCCTGAGTCCCCTAGGGACAATACCCAACTTGTTGTATTGTTCTAAACTCTTGGCATTCCACCATGTCTTAGGTTACCGTCACACATTGAAATTTTCATCGCTGCGACGGCACGATTCGTGACGTCGCAGCGTCGTATAAGCATCGCTCCAGCGTCGTAGACTGCGGTCACACGTTGCAATCACGGCGCTGGAGCGATGCCGAAGTCCCCGGGTAACCAGGGTAAACATCGAGTAACTAAGCGCAGGGCCGCGCTTAGTAACCCGATGTTTACCCTGGTTACAAGCGTAAACGTAAAAAAACAAACAGTACATACTCACCCGTCGGTGTCCTTCAGGTCCCTTGCCGTCTGCTTCCTGCTCTGAGTGCAGCCGTACAGTGAGAGCAGATCGCAGCACCGCTGCGCTCTGCTCTCACTTTCCGGCCGGCACTCAGAGCAGGAAGCAGACGGCAAGGGACCTGAAGGACACCGACGGGTGAGTATGTACGGTTTGTTTTTTTACGTTTACGCTTGTAACCAGGGTAAACATCGGGTTACTAAGCGCGGCCCTCGCTTAGTTACCCGATGTTTACCCTGGTTACAAGCGAAGACATCGCTGGATCGCTGTCACACACAACGATCCAGCGATGTCAGCGGGTGATCAAGCGACGAAAGAAAGTTCCAAACGATCTGCTACGACGTACGATTCTCAGCAGGGTGTCTGATCGCAGTAGCGTGTCAGACACTGCGATATCGTAACGATATCGCTAGAACGTCACGAATCGTAACGTCGTAGCGATGGAAATTTCAATGTGTGACGGTACCCTTAGTCAGCTGCTTATGGAGACTAGTAATCTCTGAACACAAACTTGTGGCAGACCCATCCTGTATGGTCTCAGTACCAGTAGGCCCAAAAATGTCCTCTGCCTGACCTCTCCATGCTAGTTCTCTCGTCTCCAAATTCATGGTGAAATAACATGTACCGAAAAGCAGACGAGCCAAGAAATCAGGCGTAGGATCCAGCAGCATATGTCTAACATCAGCAGAGCAAAAGGGGATAAGGAGAAGGACAAACCGATTTCATCTGTGGCATCCCACTTTTTGGATAACCATGCCGGCAAGTATCACAACATATGGGTCATGGTTCTGGACCAGGTGTTGAGAAGTATACGTGGGGGCGATCGGACAAAGGAACTATTACGTCGAGAATCTCGTTGGATCTTCAATTTGAAAAGCTTATCACCCAATGGACTTAACGAGGAACTTCTTTCTTTCTGGATTTTATGGCTGATTTGGACCTGTCCTACATCCTAGATTGGGTCATCATTAAACCATTCTTACATGGGATCATGTGTGCATTAATCAGAAAAACTTTGTCTGTGCCTACATTGTCTGTTTGTACATATATGTATATACATGATGGGAGCTGCATTAATTTCTTCATGCAGGTTCCCAGTTAGGGTGCATTGCCCCTGCAGTTCAAAATGTTTTTTTTTTTTTTTTTTTTTTATTATCATGTTGCAATACCATATGTCGGGCCCAGTCATGGTCCAGTGTACAAATTGTAAACTACAAATTGTATTTCATACCTCAGATGTGCACAGGTATGCACGGGTGTCCAAAATGATGTCATTACATATTATGTTATAGATACATTTGACCAATGGCCTTTATGTCTGATTACAATCTATGCACTCATGCTCTCTGTCCTATGGACAATTATGGTCATACAAGCATCTGCAAGGGGAGCACATGTTACTCACAACATGCACGTGCATGGTCACTTTTGCATGTAGTCATGAGCGTGCCGTTTTGTATATATACTGCGGAGCACAGTATGTGTGCCCATCTGCCCCTCTCTGCTGCGACTCCGTCCGCAGGCTACATTTGTAGTGAGTCTCCTTGTATAGGTATTGCGCGGTGTGTATGGCGCAGGTACTGGTATCATGCATACCTGTCCATGCGATAAACATCGTCACGATACCTTGTTGACACACAATTTCTGTGTTCGTGTGTGCAAACATCTGCTATTTCATTGTCTCTTAACGTGATGCAATAGGACTGTGCCTACAATCAGTAATCGCGTGCATAACTTTGTCGGGTCTGTTATTTAAAAGGCACTCTGTTGTGACATGGGGGTGTAGAATGTGTGGTGCGCGTGCGCGGATTGTTTTCTCCGCGCTTGCGCAATAACCACCTGGCATCCCTGGTCTCAGTGTTTGAGACAAATTTCCCTATGTGTGCACGCATGCGCTGAGCAGTTAGAACAAACTTTATTGTTCCGGCTTGGACTGTAACATAGACAAGATGGCCGCGGCCATGTGGCAATACATGTGAAGCGCCCCCACACCGCCGCAGGGCCGAGGGGCACCCGGAGCCGGGCCTCTGAGTCTCTGCTCTGGGGTTGTCACGGTGGCTAGACCCGGTCCGTGGCCCTGTCTGTCAGTGGGGGACGTCCGGTGCAATAAGTGGTGTTGTAACGGTGCAGTTGTGGGGTGCAGGTCGCGGTAAATAATGAGGACACCAGGTTGCAGTCTCTTTACCTCTTTACTGAAGATCTCTGAGTCCTCAGTCCAGAATACGGTTCACCAGGCTGCGCAAGTCCGGTCGGTCCAATGGCACCTCCAGAGTTCTCTTCACAGGAGGAAATCTGTGCCTTCCCCCTAGCGCTATGTGTTGTAGTCCTTCCCTGCTGTGCTTACGGAAAGTACCCCACAACTGTTGTGTCTGTTTCTGATGTTCCCTCACAACTCGATTAGATGATGTTCTGCTAATCCTCCGTCCCTCCCTGAGGTTCGGGTAGGAACGGCACCCGTTTGACGGGTAGGCCTGGAGTTCTTCCGGGACCCTAGAGACGCCCCTCTCCCACAATTGCCTCCCAAGACTTCATAGGTGATATGTGTTAGACAACCCGCCTTAAACTGACTGTCCTGCCGCTGTTTGGAGTATTGCTTGAAGCTGAATGTTATTCTACTCCCTCGGCGTTCCGGCCACCTGTAGTGCGCCTCAGTAGGATGTTGCTTCGGTCTTACAGCACGACTCCTACTGGTATTTCTCCTTTTGCTTGATCTCGTTTCTCACTCAGCACAATCTATCTCTCTTCTAATCCTTTCTTGGGTACCGCCGCTACCCGGAGCAGGCACGGTCCCGTTACGTTCGTTCTCATTGCCAAGCCTCTGTCAGGATCCCACCCCTGACAGAGACCCTACTGTATCTTCCCCTACAACACCCTCTGCCACAAGGTGTTGCCTGGTTCCAACCCAGTCAGCTTTCTGATCTAACTTCCTGCCTGACCCCCAGTTTACCCACTATGGTGGGGAGTGGCCTAATGAATAGCACCCTTAGCTCCCCCCGGAGGCCCGGCTGTGAAATGTATTGGTGTCTGTGATACCTGATCAGATGAACTCCTTCAGTGCCATCGGACGCACCATAGCTCCCCATAGTGGCGGAGCCACAGTACTGCAACGACCAGGACTCTGGGGCGCTGCACTCCCCCCTGGTTAAACACAGTACTCCGGGACTGGGAAGAAAACAACAATACAAGTTTAGCAAAAAGACATACAATTTTGTTGAGTGCAAATAACAATACGTATACTTGAACAAGCTTCCCTTTATGGGAGGTGAGGACACTTGAACGTTACAAAACATGGTTAACATTATAAATTACAGGCTATAAATAACTCTTGTTACCCAACCGGGTATTCTACTAAGTGAACAATACTTTAACATTGCCCTTAAGGACATACACTCTGTATCCACCAAAGGCCTTCCTATAATCACATTATAAGGTAAGTTAACTTTTTCATTCTCCTTCTTTGAGTCTGCAGGACCGCCTGTCCTATCGGCACCAGACCTACTGCCTCTCCTTTCTGTTACAGGACCGTCCCGTTCAGCCAGGACCTACTGCCTTTTCAACTGCTATACATGGTATAGAACATAACATACTTTCTGTTTAAGAGCACTGAGCCATCTACGTATGGCTCCTAGGAGGACTCACTACCTAACCCCTACGGGTTCACTTTCTGTCCTCTGTAACACATTACTAACTCTTTCTTTACATCAACTGACTTACTATGGAGGACTCAGGGTTTACCTTCTATCCCCATTTCTTATCAACATTATTAACTATTTCCTTATATCATCAACCTTCATTAATACTTTCTTACTTCCGACTATGCAGGACACTCTGTCTACCCCTACGGGCCTACTGCATCTTTCTTCTAGCTCTCACACTTTCTTCTAAGGAACATTATCAACATTTCTTTTCAGTTAACCAGTGGAATACATATATCTTTTACATGTCAACATTATCATTTTTTTCTTTCATCGAACATCATTGCTATCTATCAGTCTTAAAGCAATACCACTTCTTTAACCCCTTAAGCCCCGAGGGTGGTTTGCACGTTAATGACCAGGCCAATTTTTACAATTCTGACCACTGTCCCTTTATGAGGTTATAACTCTGGAACGCTTCAACGGATCTTAGCGATTCTGACATTGTTTTCTCATGACATATTGTACTTCATGATAGTGGTAAAATTTCTTCGATATAACTTGCGTTTATTTGTGAAAAAAACGAATATTTGGCAAAAATTTTGAAAATTTCGCAATTTTCCAACTTTGAATTTTTATGCCCTTAAATCACAGACATATGTCACACAAAATACTTAATAAATAACATTTCCCACATGTCTACTTTACATCAGCACAATTTTGGAACCAAAATTTTTTTTTGTGACGGAGTTATAAGGGTTAAAAGTTGACCAGCAATTTCTCATTTTTACAACACCATTTTTTTTTAGGGACCACATCTCATTTGAAGTCATTTTGACGGGTCTATATGATAGAAAATACCCAAGTGTGACACCATTCTAAAAACTGCACCCCTCAAGGTACTCAAAACCACTTTCAAGAAGTTTATTAACCCTTCAGGTGTTTCACAGGAATTTTTGGAATGTTTAAATAAAAATGAACATTTAACTTTTTTTCACACAAAATTTATTTCAGCTCCAATTTGTTTTATTTTACCAAGGGTAACAGGAGAAAATGGACCACAAAAGTTGTTGTGCAATTTGTCCTGAGTACGCTGATACTCCATATGTGGGGGTAAACCACTGTTTGGGCGCATGACAGAGCTCGGAAGGGAAGGAGTGCCATTTGACTTTTCAATGCAAAATTGACTGGAATTGAGATGGGACGCCATGTTGCGTTTGGAGAGCCCCTGATGTGCCTAAACATTGAAACCCCCCACAAGTGACACCATTTTGGAAAGTAGACCCCCTAAGGAACTTATCTAGATGTGTGGTGAGCACTTTGACCCAACAAGTGCTTCACAGAAGTTTATAATGCAGAGCCGTAAAAATAAAAAATCATATTTTTTCACAAAAATGATCTTTTCACCCCCATTTTTTTATTTCCCCAAGGGTAAGAGAAGAAATTAGACCACAAAAGTTGTTGTGCAATTTGTCCTGAGTACGCTGATACCCCATATGTGGGGGTAAACCACTGTTTGGGCGCATAGCAGAGCTCAGAAGGGAAGAAGCGCTATTTTACTTTTCAATGCAAAATTGACTGGAATTAAGATGGGATGCCATGTTGCGTTTGGAGAGCCCCTGATGTGCCTAAACATTAAACCCCCCCACAAGTGACACCATTTTGGAAAGTAGACCCCCTAAGGAACTTATCTAGATGTGTTTTGAGAGCTTTGAACCCCCAAGTGTTTCACTACAGTTTATAACGCAGAGCCGTGAAAATAAAAATTATTTTTTTTTTCACAAAAATGATTTTTTTAGCCCCCAGTTTTGTATTTTCACAAGGGTATCAGGATAAATTGGACCCCAAAAGTTGTTGTCCAATTTGTCTGGAGTACGCTGATACCCCATTTGTGGGGGGGGACCACTGTTTGGGCGCATGACAGAGCTCGGAAGGGAAGGAGCGCCATTTGGAATGCAGACTTAAATGGATTGGTCTGCAGGCGTCACGTTGCATTTGCAGAGCCCCTGATGTACCCAAACAGTACAAACCCCCCACAAGTGACCCCATATTGGAAACTAGACCCCCCAAGGAACTTATCTAGATGTGTTGTGAGAACTTTGAACCCCCAAGTGTTTCACTACAGTTTATAACGCAGAGTCGTGAAAATATATATATTTTTTTTTTTCACAAAAATGAAATTTAGCCCCCAGTTTTGTATTTTCACAAGGGTATCAGGATAAATTGGACCCTAAAAGTTGTTGTCCAATTTGTCCTGAGTACGCTGATACCCCCTATGTGGGGGGGAACCACTGTTTGGGCGCATGACAGAGCTCGGAAGGGAAGGAGCGCCATTTGGAATGCAGACTTAAATGGATTGGTCTGCAGGCGTTACGTTGCATTTGCAGAGCCCCTGATGTACCCAAACAGTACAAACCCCCCACAAGTGACCCCATATTGGAAACTAGACCCCCCAAGGAACTTATCTAGATGTGTTGTGAGAACTTTGAACCCCCAAGTGTTTCACTACAGTTTATAACGCAGAGCCGTGAAAATAAAAATTATTTTTTTTTTCACAAAAATGATTTTTTAGCCCCCAGTTTTGTATTTTCACAAGGGTATCAGGATAAATTGGACCCTAAAAGTTGTTGTCCAATTTGTCCTGAGTACGCTGATACCCCCTATGTGGGGGGGGACCACTGTTTGGGCGCATGACAGAGCTCGGAAGGGAAGGAGCGCCATTTGGAATGCAGACTTAAATGGGTTGGTCTGCAGGCGTCACGTTGCATTTGCAGAGCCCCTGATGTACCCAAACAGTACAAACCCCCCACAAGTGACCCCATATTGGAAACTAGACCCCCCAAGGAACTTATCTAGATGTGTTGTGAGAACTTTGAACCCCCAAGTGTTTCACTACAGTTTACAACGCAGAGCCGTGAAAATAAAACATATTTTTTTTCCCACAAAAATGATTTTTAGCCCCCCAAATTTTTATTTTCCCAAGGATAACAAGAGAACTTGGACCCCAGAAGTTGTTGTTCAATTTGTCCCTAGTACGCTGATACCCCATATGTTGGGGTAAACCCCTTTTTGGACGCACGGGAGAGCTCGGAAGGGAAGGAGCACTGTTTTATTTTTTCAACGCAGAATTGGCTGGAATTGAGATTGGACGCCATGTCGCGTTTGGAGAGCCCCTGATGTGCCTGAACAGTGGAAACTCTCCAATTCTACCTGAAACCCTACCCCTAACCTCACCCCTAACCGTTTACTGAACATTTTCTGACAGTCATAAGTGCCACGTATATAAGTGCCACGTATATAAGTGCCACGTATTTAAGAGCCACGTATTTAAGTGCCACGTATTTAAGTGCCACGTATTTAAGTGCCACGTATTTCAGTGCCACGATATTTCAGTGCCACGTATTTCAGTGCCACGTATTTCAGTGCCACGTATTTCAGTGCCACGTATTTCAGGCACTGAAAAATACGTGGCACGTAAATACTTCAGTGCCACGATATTTCAGTGCCACGATATTTCAGTGCCACGTATTTCAGTGCCACGTATTTCAGGCACTGAAAAATACGTGGCACGTGAATACGTGGCACTGAAATACGTGGCACTGAAATACGTGGCACTTAAATACGTGGCACTTAAATACGTGGCACTTAAATACGTGGCACTTATATACGTGGCCACTGAAATATCGTGGCACTTATATACGTATATACGTATATAAACGTATATTTCAGTGCCACGTATTTCAGGTTAGGGGTAGGGTTAGGGGTAGGGTTAGGGTTTTTTGTTTTTTTCTTGTTTTCTTGTGTTTTTCTATAAAAACGCATGCGTTTTACCGCGTTTACATGCATTTTTCCACACATGCGGTTTTTTTAAAAAACGCATGCAGATAAAAACGCAAGTGTGAAACCAGACTAAAAGACGCTTTTTATAGCAAAAAAGTTTTTGCGTCTCCACATTTTGAGACCTATAATTTTTCCACATTTTGGTCCACAGAGTCATGTGAGGTCTTGTTTTTTGCGGGACGAGTTGACGTTTTTATTGGTAACATTTTCGGACACGTGACCATTTTTTATCACTTTTTATTCCGATTTTTGTGAGGCAGAATAACCAAAAACCAGCTATTCATGAATTTCTTTTGGGAGAGGCGTTTATACCGTTCTGCGCTTGGTAAAATTGATAAAGCAGTTTTATTCGTCGGGTCAGTACGATTACAGCGATACCTCATTTATATCATTTTTTTATGTTTTGACGCTTTTATACGATAAAAACTATTTTATAGAAAAACTAATTATTTTGGCATCGCTTTATTCTGAGGACTATAACTTTTTTATTTTTTTGCTGATGATGCTGTATGGCGGCTCGTTTTTTGCGGGACAAGATGACGTTTTCAGCGGTAACATGGTTATTTATATCCGTCTTTTTGATCGCGTGTTATTCCACTTTTTGTTCGGCGGTATGGTAATAAAGCGTTGTTTTTTGCCTCTTTTTTTTTTTTTTTTTCTTACGGTGTTTACTGAAGGGGTTAACTAGTGGGCCAGTTTTATAGGTTGGGTCGTTACGGACGCGGCGATACTAAATATGTGTACTTTTATTGTTTTTGTTTGTTTTTTTAGATAAAGAAATGTATTTATGGGAATAATATTTTTTTTATTATTATTATTTATTTAGGATTTTTTTTTTTTTTTTTTTACACATGTGGAATTTTTTTTTTTTACTTTTTTACTTTGTCCCAGGGGGGGACATCACAGATCGCAGATCTGATAGTGTGCACAGCACTCTATCAGATCGGCGATCATACTTTCATCGGAGCAGGCTGCAGCTTTCATCTGCAGCCTGCTCCGACCCGGAAGTGCTCCCTGCAGGACCCGGATACAGCCCCTCGGCCATTTTGGATCCGGGGCCTGCAGAGAGAAGACGTTCGGTACGAGGTGAGTACATCACCTTGTACCGATCGTCTCAGGGAAGCCCGCAGGGAGCCCCCTCCCTGCGCGATGCTTCCCTGTACCGCCGGTACACCGCGATCATGTTTGATCGCGGTGTGCCGGGGGTTAATGTGCCGGGGGCGGTCCGTGACCGCTCCTGGCACATGGTGCCGGATGTCAACTGCGATATGCAGCCGACACCCGGCCGCGATCGGCCGCGCTCCCCCCGTGAGCGCGGCCGATCGCGTATGACGTACTATCCCGTCACCGGGAATTAAGGCCCACCCCACCTCGACGGTATAGTACGTCATACGGGCTTAAGGGGTTAAGTGCAACACGTGAACATCCCCTTTAAGAGGGGACCAAGTCTTTATGGGGTAGCACTTCTTCTCTAGCTACCAGTCCTTTCTCAGCAAAAGCTCCGGTATGGTATCTTCGCAAAGAGTCTTTAAGTAAAACCAGTAGGAAGCGCCTTTAATAAGGTGCTAACTATTTACAAAAAGTTCGCATCATGCACTGTTCATGATTACAGCAGTTCTTTTCAACTAAAAACTTGTGCAAAAACTTTAGAAAAACAACCAAAAACAAACAATAGGGATCCCGGGTCAACAAAGGGATCCCTTTAAAAGTTAACCCTAGACGGGTTCAGCAGCAAAACAGGAACAAACAGTTAAGAACTATATACATTTTTTTTAAGGCATTCATGCTTACTCATTCTTCGGGGAGGAAGGTGGTTTCCTCCCGGGCCTCACCAGACCAACGGGTCGTCCGGCTGGTTCAAGGATCGGGTCCCGCCCCAACAACGACAGGATCCCCCGCCGGGATGTTCTTTTTACCGAGGATCCGGCACGCCCCCACGGTGCATGGTAGGTCCGGGTCCCTCGCTGCTCCCCAGGATCAGGTTCTGTTGTCTTATCGGTGGGAGGTTTCTCTTCGGAAGTTGCAGCGGCGGCCTGAAGCGCAACGCACCGCTGGACGCCCCGCGCCATCCAGCCCGCTTCGCTGGTTGCCCTCCTCCACCTGGTATAAGTGACGGCATCACCCGGCTCCAGGTCGCGATCAAATCTTCCACTGCAAGGCTCCACCTCTTCTTGGTCCACGTGGACTTGTAGCGGCTCCCCGATCTCCTGGATAACCCCGCGTCCATATTGGGGGTTAAAGGAGACCACTACACCCCAGTGGGACAAGGGGGGCTCCGCAACAGTGAGTAAGTCTACCTTGGGTACCGGTTGTGGCCGGGCTCGCCATGCAGCCATCATGTGCCGCAGGTGTTCGGCTTCAGGCATGAGCTTCAAGCCTGGTGTCAGCGGCGCACTTCCAGCCGCGACCGGGTTGCGAGGATCAAGGGACATTGGAGACAAGCAGACCTCCGTGGGCTGGCCCAGCCGAGCAGTCACTCGAGCATCGGCCTCCAGGCGAGCAGCGATCCGCCGGGCCTCGGCTGCGGCCACGCACTCTTCCGACGGCGGCCTGGGGGGTCGGCCCATCGTTGGCTCCGCAAAGGTCAGCTCCCGCAGCGGCGGCGCATCCTGAGCCACACCGGGCTGTCCAGCCTCTCTCGGAGTTCGACCATCCCCATGCGGTGCTTCTGGTGTCGCCATCTTTATCTCCTCTCCAATGTCTTCTTCCCGCGGTCTCTTTCGTGGGCGGCCACATCTCCATGGTCTCCACCCTCCAAACAGGATCAAGAGGCGGACCTCGGCTGTTGACGGACACGTCCTCAGGACCAAGAAATGTTTAGACTGGGCGGCCATTGTTCTTCGCGCTCTCTAGCTCGTCTACGCCCACTCCACGCCCCTCTTCTCTTCCGGCGCTCTCCTCAGCGCTGCAATGGCGGCGGATTTTGGCGGCAAGTGGCGCAGCACACAGTCTTTGCAATAAAGTACAGTCCAAGCACAGTAAATCACAGTTCCAAGGCACACATGACCTGATTCTTCAGGCTTAAGTAGATCCTGTTCGTGACGCCAAGTTCTGAAGCGCCCCCACACCGCCGCAGGGCCGAGGGGCACCCGGAGCCGGGCCTCTGAGTCTCTGCTCTGGGGTTGTCACGGTGGCTAGACCCGGTCCGTGGCCCTGTCTGTCAGTGGGGGACGTCTGGTGCAATAAGTGGTGTTGTAACGGTGCAGTTGTGGGGTGCAGGTCGCGGTAAATAATGAGGACACCAGGTTGCAGTCTCTTTACCTCTTTACTGAAGATCTCTGTGTCCTCAGTCCAGAATACGGTTCACCAGGCTGCGCAAGTCCGGCCGGTCCAATGGCACTTCCAGAGTTCTCTTCACAGGAGGAAATCTGTGCCTTCCCCCTAGCGCTGTGTTGTAGTCCTTCCCTGCTGTGCTTACGGAAAGTACCCCACAACTGTTGTGTCTGTTTCTGATGTTCCCTCACAACTCGACTAGATGATGTTCTGCTAATCTCCGTCCCTCCCTGAGGTTCGGGTAGGAACGGCACCCGTTTGACGGGTAGGCCTGGAGTTCTTCCGGGACCCTAGAGACGCCCCTCTCCCGCAATTGCCTCCCAAGACTTCATAGGTGATTTGAGTTAGACAGCCCGCCTGAGACTGACTGCCCTGCCGCTGTTTGGAGTATTGCTTGAAGCTGAATGTTATTCTACTCCCTCGGCGTTCTGGCCACCGGTAGTGCGCCTCAGTAGGGTGTTGCTTCGGTCTTACAGCACGACTCCTACTGGTATTTCTCCTTTTGCGTGATCCCGTTTCTCACTCAGCACAATCTATCTCTCTTCTAATCCTTTCTTGGGCACCGCCGCTACCCGGAGCAGGCACGGTCCCGTTACGTTCGTTCTCGTTGCCAAGCCTCTGTCAGGATCCCACCCCTGACAGAGACCCTACTGTATCTTCCCCTACAACACCCTCTGCCACAAGGTGTTGCCTGGTTCCAACCCAGTCAGCTTTCTGATCTAACTTCCTACCTGACCCCCAGTTTACCCACTATGGTGGGGAGTGGCCTAATGAATAGCACCCTTAGCTCCCCCTGGAGGCCAGACTGTGAAATGTATTGGTGTCTGTGATACCTGATCAGATGAACTCCTTCAGTGCCATCGGACGCACCATGGCTCCCCATAGTGGCGGAGCCACAGTACTGCAACGACCAGGACTCTGGGGCGCTGCACATGCGTGCACTCCGCATGATCTCTTCACACAGGTGAATATACTTAGTACCTTTAGAGATATGTATATATGCTATCGCACTGAATGCCTCACAACACATGATATCTTTTCCCTGAGGAAGCCGTCATTTGGGCGGCGATACGCGTGGGAGCCTTACCCACACTTTGCTTCCCTACTTCACATAGATCCTTTCTGTGGCCTTGGACTGTTGGTATGATGATGGGGGGGGTTTTATGGGATTGAGGTTTTTTTTTGGGGGGGGGGGCTTTTATATTGTTTAGCTCTTCCTCTCCCCCCTCCCCTTTGCAGGGCTTATGTGCACCATTTTTCTAACCATTTAGTCCATTGCATTTCATCCTTGGTGCATTTTTCTTACCAGGGTATTTTTACCACAGGATTTGGGTTTTTCTGCACACTAACCGTGCACCTCATTTTAGGGAGTTATGGTATTGCAACATGAATACCACATCATTGAGTGGTTACTAACCTTTTGATCTGTGCAGCTAGATTATTGTGATCATCTTATTGTGGGAGGCATATGTTTTGTGGGTTGTCATTTTCCTTATTTTAGGATTTGACAAATACTCTAATATAGGCATGTTGTTTTGCATGTTTGCAGTTTTTAAGTGTTTTTATCGTTTTGTGCTGTCATTCTCTGTGTGCACGTATAGTTTGTAGTTTTTGAGGTTCATTGCCAATAAAAATGATTTTGATATGGATATGTTTTTGGAGGTGTTCCTATTAATGTGGGCATGATCTTTTTTCTTGTTTTTTTTTTTCTCATTTTACAGTATGGAGCACTGTGTGGCCAATATACAGTATGGAGCATCATGTGCAGCCAGTATACAGTATGGAGCATCATGTGCAGTCATTATACAGTATGGAGCATCATGTGCGGTCATTATATAGTATTGAGCATCATGTGGGGTCATTATACAGTATGGCGCATCATGTGTGGTCATTACACAGTATGGAGCACTGTGTGGCCATTATACAGTATGGAGCATCATGTGGAGCCATTATACAGTATGGAGCACCATGTGTGGCCATTATACAGTATGCAGCATCATGTAGGCCCATTATACTGTATGGAGCATCACGTGGGGCCAGTACACTGTACACAGCATCATTTGGGGCCATTATGCAGTATAGAGCATCATGTGTGGCCATTATACAGTATGGAGCGTCATGTGTGGCCACTATACAGTATGGAGCGTCATGTGTGGCCATTATACAGTATGGAGCGTCATGTGTGGCCACTATACAGTATGGAGCGTCATGTGTGGCCATTATACAGTATGGAGCGTCATGTGTGGCCACTTTACAGTATGGAGCGTCATGTGTGGCCATTATACAGCATGGAGCACTGTGTGGCCATATTTTTTTGTGTATAATTATTGTTTACGAAACATTGTGATCAGAAGTGCTAAATGAGTGTGGTTGGGGCGTGACTAGGTGTGAAATGGGTGTGGTCAGAGGTGTGGCCTAAAATTTGCCGCGGCGCACTGCGCGCGCCACTAACTTTGTCCCTCTTTCCCTTCCTCGAAAGTTGGGAGGTATGTAGGAGCTGTGGGACCATCATACTGTGTATATAGGAGCTGTGGGAACATCATACTGTGTATAGAGAAACTGTGGGACCATCATACTGTGTATAAGGGAGTTGTACATGGGTATCTCAGGGTACATTATTAAATGTTAGGTGGGCACTTAAACATTATTATAAAGAGGGGCACTCAGTATTGTGACCATCAAAGTTGCACATGGATTACATTATTACATTCTAAGGACAAAATGTGAAGGGCACATGCACAGGAAATTCATATTTTCTAAGGGGCAAATTTACCATCTAGAGAGCACAGAAGTGGCATTATTACTATGTGAGGGCACAGTGGTGGCAGTATTATGTGGGGCGGTAAGAGGAGCCGTTATTGTACCACCCCCGCCAGGGGGTGATGTTATGGCAGCTAAGATGGTATAACTTCCCACAGATGAAGTGTGTCCCCAGGGTTCCCGGTGTATAGATGAAGATGGTGAATGGTGCAGTAAAGAACGAGGACACAGGTTTGCAGTCTCTTTACCTGGTTTACTGGAGACTTCAGGTATCCACAGTCCAGGGCACCAGATCACAAGTACAGGCAGGGTTCTGCTGGTTTGGAAGCAAATTCAGAGTCCCCTTTACCAGGTGGAGATGAAAGCCTTCCTACCAGCACTTTGGTGTAGTCCCTTACTGCCTGTGGCTTCTATCAAGGTCCTCACAGTTCTCTCTGTCCTCTATAAAGGTGGGACACTAACCCTTATGATAGGTGGTATGAGCCTTTTTACAGGGTCTCTATCACAACCCGGGCTCTATTTGCCACTGTGTCTCCTGGGTATTAGGGCGGACAGGTTAAGTGTAGTCCAGCTGTCCTGCCTGTTTCTGCTGTAAGTCTTGGAACCCCTCACAACCTCGGTCTTCCGGCTGCCAGTATCTGTGCTCTGCCAGGGAGGTAGCCCAGTTGCAGCTGTCCTCCCCAGTTGTCACTCTCCTGTACTTTGCTCTTCTGCACGCTCACTAAATGTTGTTCTCCCTTCCGTACTCTCTCAATCCTGGAGCTGCAGCACCTATGGCTGCACAGCCCCTCACACGTCTCTCAGCCTCAGACTGTTCCAGTCTGCTGGCAGGCACTCACTATCTTTCCCTCCAGACCAGAATATATATATAGGGGAGCCACCCATAAGCAGGATCACAGCTCCCACTTCTGGCCTGGAGTGTGAACCTGTTGTGTGCTTTGTGATTACCTGATAAGATCTTCCTTCGCTTCCAAGCGTGACATCACTCTCCTCATGAGGAAAGCAATGCCACTGTGACAACCAGGACCCTGGGGTGTCACACTCCCCCTCCCGTTAAATCTAGTACTCCAGGACTGGGAAAAGAAGAACAATAATAAAAGGTTATTAAAAATGCAAATTGTCTCTTCAGAGAAAAAGAGGACTTAAACTCTATAGCGCCACCTGTTGGCACTAGCGATCCTACAAGTCACAATCAATATGACTTAGGGTAAAAGCCAAATCAGTATATCAATTAGCAGACACAGTGTTTTGGGCTGTTGGCTCTCGTCAGTGGGAAGCATGAAAACTGATTTGTCTAGGTGAGAGACTCTGGACTGGAGTCTAAGGGGTAAGGTTTCTCCTTGTGGAGAGTGACACACCAGCTCTGGCTTGCCAAGGTAAGGAGGCTTATTCGCCGTGCAATGCTCCTCTGGGAAATGTAATATGCAAATTGCCTCTTCAGAGAAATAGAGGACTTAATACTTAAACTCTATAGCGACACCTGTTGGAAGTAGTTCAGAGCCTCTCACCTAGCTAAATTAGTTCTCATGCTTTGCGCTCACAAGGGCCAACAGCCCGAAACACCGTGTCTACGAATTGAGATATTGGTTTGGCTTTTATCCTAAGTCATATTGCACGACTTGTTAAAGGGTTGGTTGTGACTTGTAGGATCGCTACTTCCAACAGGTGGCGCTATAGAGTTTAAGTTCCAGTCTGCTGTCTTGCACTCACTAACTCACTTTCCCTCCAGATCTGTTATGGACTGGTAATTTAGGAGCGACATGCGACTAGCTCTGAGCAGGTGGTAGCTATACACACTGCAGTTCCTGATCTTAACACAACACTAGAAGTAGCCGTGGGATGTTCCTGTCACTCCCTGGACACCTCGTCACAGCCGGAGAACTAGCTACCCCTAAAGGTAGAAACAGGAAAGCTATCTTGCCTCAGAGAAAATCCCCAAAGGATAGGATAGCCCCCCACAAATATTGACTGTGAGAGGAGAAGGAAATGACATACGTAGTATGAAACAAGATTTAGCAAAGGAGGCCACTTCTAGCTATATACATAGTAAGGAAAGAACACTGTGCGGTCAGTAATAAAAACTAGAAAAAGTCCACCGCACAGATATGCAAAAATCTCCACACCTGACTAAAGGTGTGGAGGGCAAAATCTGCAGCCCAGAGCTTCCAGCTTAGCTAAATAGATCCATACTGATAAGCTGGACAAATGAGCAAAACAAAGTAGGTGCTGAACAATAAAGTCCACAACAAATGGACTGCAAAAGGACAAGCAAGGACTTATCTTTGCTGAACTGGACAGAGTGTCAGGGAAATCCAAAAGAGCAGTGGCTCCAAGCAGGAACAATTGACAACTGGAATTGATTGAGGGCTAGGGCCAGATTAAAATAGCCGAGCCAGAAAGACGATCAGTGGAAGCAGCTGCTAAAGCTAAATCCAAGAAGCAGCTATACCACTCAAAACCACAGGAGGGAGCCCAAGAGCAGAATTCACAAAAATGCTACTTACAACCACCGGAGGGAGCCCAAGAGCGGAATTCACAACAAGACCAGAATATATACAGTACAGACCAAAAGTTTGGACACATGTCATTTAAAGATTTTTCTGTATTTTCATGACTATGAAAATTGTACATTCACACTGAAGGCATCAAAACTATGAATTAACACATGTGGAATTATATACTTAACAAAAAAGTGTGAAACAACTGAAGTTGTCTTATATTCTAGGTTCTTCAAAGTAGCCACCTTTTGCTTTGAAGACTGCTTTGCACACTCTTGGCATTCTCTTGATGAGCTTCAAGAGGTAGTCACTGGAAATGGTCTTCCAACAATCTTGAAGGAGTTCCCAGAGATGCTTAGCACTTGTTCGCCCTTTTGCCTTCATTCTGCGGTCCAGCTTACTCCAAACCATCTCGATTGGGTTCAGGTCTGGTGACTGTGGAGGCCAGGTCATCTGGCGTAGCATCCCATCACTCTCCTCCTTGGTCAAATTAGCCCTTACACAGCCTGGAGGTGTGTTTGGGGTCATTGTCCTGTTGAAAAATAAATGATGGTCCAACTAAATGCAAACCGGATGGAATAGCATGCCGCTGCAAGATGCTGTGGTAGCCATGCTGGTTCAGTATGCCTTCAATTTTGAATAAATCCCCAACAGTGTCACCAGCAAAGCCCCCCCACACCATCACACCTCCTCCTCCATGCTTCACAGTGGGAACCAGGCATGTAGAGTCCATCCGTTCACCTTTTCTGCGTAGCACAAAGACACGGTGGTTGGAACCAAAGATCTCAAATTTGGACTCATCAGACCAAAGCACAGATTTCCACTGGTCTAATGTCCATTCCCTGTGTTCTTTAGCCCAAACAAGTCTCTTCTGCTTGTTGCCTGTCCTCAGCAGTGGTTTCCTAGCAGCTACTTTACCATGAAGGCCTGCTGCACAAAGTCTCCTCTTAAAGGGAACCTGCCACCCCCAAATTCGAAGAGGAGTTAAGCTCACCAGCATCAGGGGCTTATCTACAGCATTCTGAAATGCTGTAGATAAGCCCCCGTTGTATCCTGAAAAATGAGAAAAAGAGGTTAGATTATACTCACCCAGGGGCGGTCCTGCTGCGGTTCGGTCTGATGGGCGTCAAGGTCTGGGCCTCCCATCTTCTTACGATGACGTCCTCTTCTTGTATTAATGCTGCGGCTCCGGCACAGGCGTACTTTGTCTGTCCTGTTGAGGGCAGAGCAAAGTGCTGCAGTGCGCAGGCGCCGGGAAAGGTCAAAGAGGCCCAGCACCTGCACCCTGCAGTACTTTGCTCTGCCCTCAACAGGACAGCGCCTGCGCCGGTGCTGCAGCGTGAAGACAAGAAGAGGACGTCATCGTATGAAGATAGGAGGCACCGGACCGCAACGCCCATCGGATTGGACCGCCCACCCAGGTGAGTAAAATCTAACCTCTTTTTCTCATCTTTCAGGATACATTGGGGGCTTATCTACAGCATTCCAGAATGCTGTAGATAAGCCCCTGATGTTGGTGGGCTTAGCTCATCTTCGATTTTGTGGGTGACAGGCTCCCTTTAACAGTTGTTGTAGAGATGTGTCTGCTGCTAGAACTCTGTGTGGCATTGACCTGGTCTCTAATCTGAGCTACTGTTAACCTGCGATTTCTGAGGCTGGTGACTCGGATAAACTTATCCTCAGAAGCAGAGGTGACTCTTGGTCTTCCTTTCCTGGGGCGGTCCTCATGTGAGCCAGTTTCTTTGTAGCGCTTGATGGTTTTTGCCACTGCACTTGGGGACACTTTCAAAGTTTTCCCAATTTTTCGGACTGACTGACCTTCATTTCTTAAAGTAATGATGGCCACTCGTTTTTCTTTACTTAGCTGCTTTTTTCTTGCCATATTACAAATTCTAACAGTCTATTCAGTAGGACTATCAGCTGTGTATCCACCAGACTTCTGCTCAGCACAACTGATGGTCCCAACCCCATTTATAAGGCAAGAAATCCCACTTATTAAACCTGACAGGGCACACCTGTGAAGTGAAGACCATTCCCGGTGACTACCTCTTGAAGCTCATCAAGAGAATGCCAAGAATGTGCAAAGCAGTCATCAAAGCAAAAGGTGGCTACTTTGAAGAACCTAGAATATAAGACATAATTTCAGTTGTTTCACACTTTTTTGTTAAGTATATAATTCCACATGTGTTATTGTGTGAATGTACAATTTTCATAGTCATGAAAATACAGAAAAATCTTTAAGTGAGAAGGTGTGTCCAAACTTTTGGTCTGTACTGTATGCAGCGCCCCAGAGTCCTGGTCGTTGCAGTACTGTGGCTCCGCCGCTAAGGGGGGCTATGGTACGTCTGATGGCACTGAAGGAGTTCACCTGACCAGGTATCACAGACACCAATACACTTCATAGTCTGGCCTCCAGGGGGAGCTAAGGGCGCTATGTATTAGGCCACTCCTCACAATCTGGTAAAACTGGGGGTTGGATAGAAAGTTAGACAGAAGCTGACTGGGTTGGAACCAGGCAACATCCTGTGGCAGAGGGTGTCGCAGGGGAAGATTCAGGGTGGTCCCTGTCAGGGGTGGGATCCTGACAGAGGCCTAGCGAAAAGGACAGAACGTTAAGGAACCGCGCCTGCACTACATCGCGGCGGTATCTCAAGAAAGGACAAGAAGCGAGGTTTATTGTGGAGAGTGAGAAACGAGATCAAAGCAAAAAGGAGATAACACCAGTAGGAGTCGTGCCGTGAGATCGGCAACTTCCTACTGAGGCGCGTAGCCGGTGGCCAGAACGCCGAGGAAGTATTGGGCTCCAAGCATTACTTCAAACCAACGGCAGGACAGTTAATTATAGGTTGGCTGTCTCACCTAAATCACCTAAGCAGACATAGGGGGCAACTGTGGGAGAGAGGCATCACTAGGGTCCCAGAAGAACTCCAGGCCTACCCATCATACGGGTGCGTCCTATCCATATCATCTGGGGGACGGAGAAGAACATCAGAACAGACATAAGTTGTGGGAAAGAACATCAGAAATAGACACAACAGTTGTGAGGACTATCCCGTGGTACTCAGCAGGGAAGAACTACAACACACAGGAGCTAGAAGGTAGGCACAGATTTCCACCTGCAAAGGGAACTCTGGAGGTGCCATCGGACCGGCCGGTCTCAGACCGTACTCTGGATTGAGGATCTTGAAGCCTTCAGTAAAGAGGTAAAGAGACTGCAACCCGGTGTCCTCGTTATTCATCGCGACCTGCACCACGCACCACCACCTACACCTTTCACTGGACGCCCCTTAGCAGGGTCACGGACTGGGTCTAGCCACCGTGACCACCCCAGGACTGAGACAGAGAGGCCCGGTACCGAGTACCCCACGGCCCTGCGTCTGGGGGCGCTCCAAACTTGGCGTCACGAACAGGATCTACTTAAGCCTGAAGAATCATGTCATGTGTGCCTTGGAACTGTGATTTATTGTGCTTGGACTGTGACTTATTGCAAGGACTGTGGATTGCCACTTGCCGCCAGAAGTTCCCGCCAAAACCGCCGCCATCGCAGCGCTAAGGGGAGCGCAGGAGAAGAAGAGGGGCGTGAAGTGGGCGTAGGCAAGTTGGAGAGCGCGAAAGACAATGGCCGCCCAGTCTAAATATTACTGCATCCTGAGGACGTGTCCGTCAGCGGCTGAGGTCTGCCTTCTTATCCTCTATGGAGGGTGGGGACAATGGAGACGGGACCGGCCCCGAAAGAGAGCGCGGGAAGGAGACATCGAGGAGGAGGCAAAGATGGCGACGTCGGAAGCACCGCATGGGGACGACCCGACCCAGCACGATGCTGCATCACCCGTAACCGTCCCGGATTCGCCATCGCTGCAGGGACTGGCCCTCACGGAGTCCCCGCTGGGAGGACTCAACTGGCCGCCATCTGAGGAGTGGGTGGCTGCAGCTGAGGCCCGGCGGTTAGCACGCCGCCGGGAGGCCGAAGACCGTGTGATCTCCCGGTTGGGCCAGCCTGTGGAGATCTGCCTGTCTCCAGTGTCCCCCGCCCTATCCATCCCGACCGCGGCAGAGCGTGAGCTGCAGACGCAGGGCCTGAGAATCCTGCCGGCGGCAGAACACCTGCGGCGCTTGATGACAGCGTGGAGGAATAGGCCCCAACCTGCGGCCCAGGTCGACCTGACAGGTGCTACAGAGGTCCCACCGTCGCACTGGGGTGTAGTGGTTTTCTTCAACTCCCGGGAAGGAAGGGGAGTTATCCAAGAGATTGGAGAGTCGCTGCAGGTCCGCGTTGACCGGAGGGAAGTGGAACCTTGCGGTGGAAAGTATGATGAGGACCGCGACTTGGAACCCGGAGACGCTGTGACCTATACCCGGTGGCGGCAGGAGGCCGGCTGGATGGCCCGGGGCGTTCAGCGGTGTGCCACTCTCCAAGTTGCTGCTGGGACTCCGGAAGTCGAACCCACTGCGGAAAAGGTAGCAGGATCCTCCGCTGCGGACCACCAGAATGTCCCGACCCACCGTGTGACTGTGGGTCGCACCCGTTCTCGGCCGAGACGGGTAACCCAGGAGGGGGCGCCACTGTTGCCTGGTCGGGGAGTGGGCTTTCCCAAACCACAGAGGGCCACTTGCCAGGTAAGGCCTAGGAGGAGGCCACCTCTTGATCAGCAAGAATGAACCTTAAAGTTCTGCATACTGTACATAGTTAACTGTTCGACTTCTGTGTTTGCTGCTGCTAGTACCCGACCAGGGTTGTTCTAAAAAAAAGGATCCCTTTGTTTACCCGGGATCCCTATTATTATTTTTATTTTTGCTTTTGTTTTCCTTTTTTTTTTTTTGCTCCGTTACACCCCCTTATTTTGAAAAGACTACCGAATCATGGACGGTGAATGATTCACAAACTGTAATGTAAATAGTTCGCACCCTATTAAGGGTGCCCCTTACTGGTTTTACAAGAAAAAGAACTCTTTGCGAAGAAACTGTTCCCGGAAACAGTACTGGAGTTCCTGCCCTACACAGACTTGCAACTTGAGCAGTTGCACTACCTCAAAGAGACGTGGTTCCCTCTTAAAGGGAATGTTCACCATTTGCCCTTAATGTACAATGTCGCTGTAAAAGAGAGTAAACAGTAATAATGTTTTACATAGAAAGTTATATGTAGTTAGTTAGTCATAGAAATTGTTTGATAATGTTGATAGAAATTGAGGACAGGAAGTGAACCCGTAGGGGTTAGTGGGTGAGTCCTCCTAGGAGCCATAGAGAAGATGGTTCAGTGTTCCTGTGCTAAGAAAAGAGGCAGTAGGCCTGGGCAGATAGACAGGCGGTCCTGCATAAGATGAATCAGAAATCAAGAAGAAAGTGTTGCACTTAGAAGAGAGAAATGAAGAAAAGTTAATTTATATTTTAGGAGTTTTATAGTAAGCCTTTAGTGGATCCAGCTTATACGTCCTTAGCGGCCAAGTTAAATTATTGTTCAGAATTTGCACTTAGTAGAATACCCGGCTGGGTAACAAAAGTTATTTATAGTGTGTTATTTAAAAATATTTAACCATGTTTTGTTTGTAACGTTCAAGTATCCTTACCTCCCATAAAGGGAAGCTCTGTTCAAATTTACTTGTTTATTGAATTTTCAAAATTTGTATGTCTTTTGCTGACATGTATTGTTGTTTTCTTCCCAGTCCGGGAGTACTGGATTTAACCGGGGGGGGGGAGTGCAGCGCCCCAGAGTCCTGGTCGTTGCAGTACTGATGCTCCGCCGCTAAGGGGAGTGATGGTACGTCTGATGGCACTGAAGGAGTTCACCTGACCAGGTATCACAGACACCAATACACTTCATAGTCTGGCCTCCAGGGGGAGCTAAGGGCGCTGTGTATTAGGCCACTCCTCACAATCTGGTAAAACTGGGGGTTGGATAGAAAGTTAGACAGAAGCTGACTGGGTTGGAACCAGGCAACATCCTGTGGCAGAGGGTGTTGCAGGGGAAGATTCAGGGTGGTCCCTGTCAGGGGTGGGATCCTGACAGAGGCCTAGCGAAAAGGACAGAACGTTAAGGAACCGCGCCTGCACTACATCGCGGCGGTATCTCGAGAAAGGACAAGAAGCAAGGTTTATTGTGGAGAGTGAGAAACGAGATCAAAGCAAAAAGGAGATAACACCAGTAGGAGTCGTGCTGTAAGATCGAGGCAACATCCTACTGAGGCGCGTAGCCGGTGGCCGGAACGCCGAGGAAGTATTGGGCTCCAAGCATTACTTCAAACCAACGGCAGGACAGTTAATTATAGGTTGGCTGTCTCACCTAAATCACCTAAGCAGACATAGGGGGCAACTGTGGGAGAGGGGCGTCACTAGGGTCCCGGAAGAACTCCAGGCCTACCCGTCATACGGGTGCGTCCTATCCATATCATCTGGGGGACGGAGAAGAACATCAGAACAGACATAAGTTGTGGGAAAGAACATCAGAAACAGACACAACAGTTGTGAGGACTATCCCGTGGTGCTCAGCAGGGAAGTACTACAACACACAGGCGCTAGAAGGTAGGCACAGATTTCCACCTGCAAAGGGAACTCTGGAGGTGCCATCGGACCGGCCGGTCTCAGACAGCCCTGTTAACCGTACTCTGGATTGAGGATCTTGAAGCCTTCAGTAAAGAGGTAAAGAGACTGCAACCCGGTGTCCTCGTTATTCATCGCGACCTGCACCACCTACACCTTTCATTGGACGCCCCTTAGCAGCGTCTGGGGGCGCTCCACTGCATACATAGGGAAGCCACCCATAAGCAGGATCAGAGCTCCCCCTTCTGGCCTGGAGTGTGAACATGTGTGCTTTGTCATTACCTGATAAGAAGATCTTCCTTCGCTCCCAAGGGTGACATCACTCTCCCCGTGAGGAAATTGTGACAACCAGGACCCTGGGGTGTCACACAGTAATAGGGACACATACGGTAGAGGCTCAGCATTGGGGTATAAGCAGAATGAGGGGTTTGTGCAGGAAATGTGAGAAGTCAGAGGTGTCGTTGTTGCAATCTCTGCAGACGAGTCCTGGGTGGAGAAGTTGTCATGTCGGTCTGGGCCAGATGGAAAAGACGGGAAAAGTGAACGACTCCATCAGAAAGAACATCAGCGGTAAGTCACCATCTGTAACTGTGCTGTGATCTCTAGATGTCCTGCAGCACTGGTACCTACCTGCTCTTTGTGATGAGATTTATTTTCAATAACAGTGCGGTCATCTCCTCAGGTTCCCCTTACCCACCATAGTTATAATCATGGTTACTGTCATGATTCTCAATGGCGAGAGAACATAGCCCAGCATATATGAGAACTAGCTCTTGGAAGATGGAAACTATACTGACCATGAACTAAACCTGCCGCACAACTAGAAGTGGCCGGGTAGCATGCCTACGTTCTTTTATCCCTAGATGCCCAGCGCCAGCCGGAGAACTACCTAATCCTAGCAGAGGAAAAGACAGTCCTGGCTCACCTCTAGAGAAATTTTCCCAAAAGGCAGACAGAGGCCCCCACATATATTGGCGGTGATTTTAGATGAAATGACAAACGTAGTATGAAAATAGGTTTAGCAAAAGTCGAGGTCCGCTTACTAGATAGCAAGAAGACAGAAAGGCACTTTCATGGTCAGCAGAAAACCCTATCAAAACACCATCCAGAAATTACTTTAAGACTCTAGCATTAACTCATAACACCAGAGTGGCAATTTCCGCTCACAAGAGCTTTCCAGACACAGTAACGAAACAGCAGCTGTGAACAGGAACAAAATGCAAAAACACACAAGGACAAAAGTCCAACTTAGCTGGGAGTTGTCTAGTAGCAGGAACATGCACAGAAAGGCTTCTGATTACATTGTTGACCGGCATGAAACTGACAGAGGAGCAAGGTTATATAGCGACTCCCACATCCTGATAGGAGCAGGTGAACAGAGGGGATGATGCACACAAGTACAATTCCACAAGTGGCCACCGGGGGAGCCCAGAATTCAATTTCACAACAGTACCCCCCCCTCAAGGAGGGGGCACCGAACCCTCACCAGAACCACCAGGGCGATCAGGATGAGCCCTATGAAAGGCACGGACAAGATCGGAGGCATGAACATCAGAGGCAGTGACCCAAGAATTATCCTCCTGACCGTATCCCTTCCATTTGACCAGATACTGGAGTTTCCGTCTGGAAACACGAGAGTCCAAGATCTTTTCCACAACGTACTCCAACTCACCCTCAACCAACACCGGAGCAGGAGGCTCAACGGAAGGCACAGCCGGTACCTCATACCTGCGCAACAATGACCGATGAAAAACATTATGAATCGAAAAGGATGCAGGGAGGTCCAAACGGAAGGACACAGGGTTAAGAATCTCCAATATCTTGTACGGGCCGATGAACCGAGGCTTAAACTTAGGAGAAGAAACCCTCATAGGGACAAAACGAGAAGACAACCACACCAAGTCCCCAACACAAAGCCGAGGACCAACACGACGACGGCGGTTGGCAAAAAGCTGAGTCTTCTCCTGGGACAACTTCAAATTGTCCACCACCTGCCCCCAAATCTGATGCAACCTCTCCACCACAGCATCCACTCCAGGACAATCCGAAGATTCCACTTGACCGGAGGAAAATCGAGGATGAAACCCCGAATTACAGAAAAACGGGGACACCAAGGTGGCAGAGCTGGCCCGATTATTGAGGGCGAACTCCGCCAAAGGCAAAAAAGCAACCCAATCATCCTGATCCGCAGACACAAAACACCTCAAATATGTCTCCAAGGTCTGATTCGTCCGCTCGGTCTGGCCATTAGTCTGAGGATGGAAAGCAGACGAAAAAGACAAATCTATGCCCATCCTAGCACAGAATGCCCGCCAAAATCTAGACACGAATTGGGTCCCTCTGTCAGAAACGATATTCTCCGGAATACCATGCAAACGAACAACATTTTGAAAAAACAGAGGAACCAACTCGGAAGAAGAAGGCAACTTAGGCAAGGGAACCAGATGGACCATCTTAGAGAAACGGTCACACACCACCCAGATGACAGACATCTTATGAGAAACAGGCAGATCCGAAATAAAATCCATCGAGATGTGCGTCCAAGGCCTCTTCGGGATAGGCAAGGGTAACAACAATCCACTAGCCCGAGAACAACAAGGCTTGGCCCGAGCACAAACGTCACAAGACTGCACAAAGCCTCGCACATCTCGTGACAGGGAAGGCCACCAGAAGGACCTTGCCACCAAATCCCTGGTACTAAAGATTCCAGGATGACCTGCCAACGCAGAAGAATGAACCTCAGAGATGACTCTACTGGTCCAATCATCAGGAACAAACAGTCTACCAGGTGGGCAACGATCAGGTCTATCCGCCTGAAACTCCTGCAAGGCCCGCCGCAGGTCTGGAGAAACGGCAGACAATATCACTCCATCTTTAAGGATACCTGTGGGCTCAGAATTACCAGGGGAGTCAGGCTCAAAACTCCTAGAAAGGGCATCCGCCTTAACATTCTTAGAACCCGGTAGGTAAGACACCACAAAATTAAACCGAGAGAAAAACAACGACCAGCGCGCCTGTCTAGGATTCAGGCGCCTGGCAGACTCAAGGTAAATTAAATTTTTGTGGTCAGTCAATACCACCACCTGATGTCTGGCCCCCTCAAGCCAGTGACGCCACTCCTCAAAAGCCCACTTCATGGCCAAAAGCTCCCGATTCCCAATATCATAATTCCGCTCGGCGGGCGAAAATTTACGGGAAAAAAAAGCACAAGGTTTCATCACGGAGCAGTCGGAACTTCTCTGCGACAACACCGCCCCAGCTCCGATTTCAGAAGCGTCGACCTCAACCTGAAAAGGAAGAGCAACATCAGGCTGACGCAACACTGGGGCGGAAGAAAAGCGGCGCTTGAGCTCCCGAAAGGCCTCCACAGCATCAGGGGACCAATCAGCAACATCAGCACCCTTCTTAGTCAAATCAGTCAATGGTTTTACAACATCAGAAAAACCAGCAATAAATCGACGATAAAAGTTAGCAAAGCCCAAAAATTTCTGAAGACTCTTAAGAGAAGAGGGTTGCGTCCAATCACCAATAGCCTGAACCTTGACAGGATCCATCTCGATGGAAGAGGGGGAAAAAATGTATCCCAAGAAGGAAATCTTTTGAACCCCAAAAACACACTTAGAACCCTTCACACACAAGGAATTAGACCGCAAAACCTGAAAAACCCTCCTGACCTGCTGGACATGAGAGTCCCAGTCATCCGAAAAAATCAGAATATCATCCAGATACACAATCATAAATTTGTCCAAATAATCGCGGAAAATGTCATGCATAAAGGACTGGAAGACTGAAGGGGCATTTGAAAGACCAAAAGGCATCACCAAATACTCAAAATGGCCCTTGGGCGTATTAAATGCGGTTTTCCACTCATCCCCCTGCTTGATTCGCACCAAATTATACGCCCCACGGAGATCAATCTTAGAGAACCACTTGGCCCCCTTTATACGAGCAAACAAATCAGTAAGCAGTGGTAACGGATATTGATATTTAACCGTGATTTTATTCAAAAGTCGATAATCAATACACGGCCTCAAAGAGCCGTCTTTCTTAGACACAAAGAAAAAACCGGCTCCTAAGGGAGATGACGAAGGACGAATATGTCCCTTTTCCAAGGACTCCTTTATATATTCTCGCATAGCCGCGTGTTCAGGCACAGACAGATTAAATAAACGACCCTTAGGGTATTTACTACCCGGGATCAAGTCTATGGCACAATCGCACTCCCGGTGCGGAGGTAGTGAACCAACCTTGGGTTCTTCAAAAACGTCACGAAAGTCAGACAAGAATTCAGGAATCTCAGAGGGAATAGATGATGAAATGGAAACCAAAGGTACGTCCCCATGAGTTCCTTTACATCCCCAGCTTAACACAGACATAGCTCTCCAGTCGAGGACTGGGTTATGAGATTGCAGCCATGGCAATCCCAGCACCAAAACATCATGTAGATTATACAGCACCAGAAAGCGAATAACCTCCTGGTGATCCGGATTAACACGCATAGTCACTTGTGTCCAGTATTGTGGTTTATTACTAGCCAATGGGGTGGAGTCAATCCCCTTCAGAGGTATAGGAGCTTCCAAAGGCTCCAAATCATACCCACAGCGTTTGGCAAAGGACCAATCCATAAGACTCAAAGCAGCGCCAGAGTCGACATAGGCGTCCGCGGTAATAGATGACAAAGAACAAATCAGGGTCACAGATAGAATAAACTTAGACTGTAAAGTGCTAATTGAAACAGACTTGTCAGGCTTCTTAGTACGCTTAAAGCATGCTGATATAACATGAGTAGAATCACCACAATAGAAGCACAACCCATTTTTTCGTCTAAAATTCTGCCGCTCGCTTCTGGACAGAATTCTATCACATTGCATATTTTCTGGCGTTTTCTCAGTAGACACCGCCAAATGGTGCACTGGTTTGCGCTCCCGCAGACGCCTATCGATCTGAATAGCCATCGTCATGGACTCATTCAGACCCGCAGGCACAGGGAACCCCACCATAACATCCTTAATGGCATCAGAGAGACCTTCTCTGAAAATCGCCGCCAGGGCGCACTCATTCCACTGAGTAAGCACAGACCATTTGCGGAATTTTTGGCAGTATATTTCAGCTTCATCTTGCCCCTGAGACAAGGACATCAAGGCCTTTTCCGCCTGAAGCTCTAAATGAGGTTCCTCATAAAGCAACCCCAAGGCCAGAAAAAACGCATCCACATTGAGCAACGCAGGATCCCCTGGTGCCAATGCAAAAGCCCAGTCTTGAGGGTCGCCCCGGAGCAAGGAAATCACAATCCTGACCTGCTGTGCAGGGTCTCCGGCAGAGCGAGACTTCAGGGACAAAAACAATTTGCAATTATTTTTAAAATTTTGAAAGTGAGATCTATTCCCCGAGAAGAATTCAGGCAAAGGAATTCTAGGCTCAGACATAGGTGCATGAACAACAAAATCTTGCAAATTTTGTACCTTTGTGGCGAGATTATTCAAACCTGTAGCTACACTCTGAAGATCCATTTGAAACAGGTGAACACAGAGCCATTCAAGGATAAGAAGGAGAGAAAGAGAGGAAGGCTGCAGTATAGGCAGACTAGCAAGTGATTCAATTAAGAGCACACTCAGAACTAGAGGGAAAAAAAAAAAAAAAAAAAAAATTGTAGCAGACTTCTTTTTTCTCTCCTTTCTCAGCCAGTAATTTAACCCTTTTTTTTGGCCGGTCAAACTGTCATGATTCTCAATGGCGAGAGAACATAGCCCAGCATATATGAGAACTAGCTCTTGGAAGATGGAAACTATACTGACCATGAACTAAACCTGCCGCACAACTAGAAGTGGCCGGGTAGCATGCCTACGTTCTTTTATCCCTAGATGCCCAGCGCCAGCCGGAGAACTACCTAATCCTAGCAGAGGAAAAGACAGTCCTGGCTCACCTCTAGAGAAATTTTCCCAAAAGGCAGACAGAGGCCCCCACATATATTGGCGGTGATTTTAGATGAAATGACAAACGTAGTATGAAAATAGGTTTAGCAAAAGTCGAGGTCCGCTTACTAGATAGCAAGAAGACAGAAAGGCACTTTCATGGTCAGCAGAAAACCCTATCAAAACACCATCCAGAAATTACTTTAAGACTCTAGCATTAACTCATAACACCAGAGTGGCAATTTCCGCTCACAAGAGCTTTCCAGACACAGTAACGAAACAGCAGCTGTGAACAGGAACAAAATGCAAAAACACACAAGGACAAAAGTCCAACTTAGCTGGGAGTTGTCTAGTAGCAGGAACATGCACAGAAAGGCTTCTGATTACATTGTTGACCGGCATGAAACTGACAGAGGAGCAAGGTTATATAGCGACTCCCACATCCTGATAGGAGCAGGTGAACAGAGGGGATGATGCACACAAGTACAATTCCACAAGTGGCCACCGGGGGAGCCCAGAATCCAATTTCACAACAGGTTACCTGGTTAGGGGCCACAGGTGGACACAGATAGAAAAGGGCTCATGTGCAAGAACAATATATGGGCTTTTTGCAGCCCATGAGCTCCTAAAAATGCAAAATTGCACCTTCTTTAGAGGTAGAAATGGGCCCCCTTATCTCTTGGACCCATGTGCGGCTGCACAGGTTGCACCGATGATTTGTCCGCCTGTTAGGGGCCCACTTGCATGTTTCGCCCCCTGAGCTGAACCCTTAGCTACACCTCTGATTCATATGGAGTCTGCAAATCTCAACAGGGCTTAAACCCAGCTGCACCCTTGTGTTGTAAAATGCCATCTTATGTACCGATATGCTAATGAGCTGATTGGTGCACTTGGGTTGTGGCCCAGTGGTTCCGTACATCTTGGGTATGGCTGAGCGCGTCGGTGGACCCTGCCTCGATATACATTGCAGAAATACTGCCTAAGTAATAAGTGACCATTGTCAGCTTCAGGGAGCTGGGCTGTGAAGGAACAGTATATAGGACGTCCGTCCGGATTCCGGATCCTGGTCATTGTGAACGATCAGGCTGCCACAGAATCCACCTGATTCTCCATCACGTGAGTCTCCACATGAAATGGATTCATCAGAACATTTTATTTCCGCATGAAGTCATCAGGTTTGGTAAAGAAGCCCATTTCTGACAATTAGCATGACCAGCTTTATTGCATACAAGGACAAGGTACAACTCAGCCTGTGGTGGGATGTGTTACAGCTCTGGGGGGCTACGACGACAACGAATAAACAGGATCTGGGTCCAGGTCCGGGAGATAGCTCATCCCATGGTCATTGGTTTCCATATTACCTGTATGTCTATGGTGGTATGGTGCAGCCAGGGTCAAACTCAAGCTCCTTCTGACCTGTAGAAAGACATTACTCTGCTAGTACCCAATTATCTGTGGGGTTTATGGTGGCCCCTAAATTGCACCATCTCTCAGCCTGCACCATCTCTGACTCTCTACATTGTCCTCCTGGAGACGTCACCATTCCCCTCACTCTGCTCTTATTGATTCTTCACGTTCCCCATTGGGGATCCCACCGACATCTGGCTCCCTGTGTGACTACTGGTTGAATTTGTCGTGGGTGGTGGGTCTTGGGCTTGTGACCTTGGCTGCCTATTGTGAGGACACAGATGATCATTATGACCAGAATTGGCATCACTCATGGTGGGCACGAGCCTGAGGAAAACACAAAGATAATTGGAGACTGATGAAATCAGGAAAAGTTCATATTTGGAGACCCATACAGAAAGGATAACCCCAATCATGCCTCCCCCAGGCCCATCAGTCTGTGGTGTCCAGAGCCCACCCTACCACCATATAGACACAGGTCACTGCGGGGTATTGCACCTCCCGTGGTTGGACATTTGGGGAACGCTTCTTCTAGTTTGGGTAGTGGATTCACATCAGTTATTTCCCTACTGAGTCAAATATGATGCGGTTCTGTTCTGCCTGATGCTTCTGGTTCTGAGTCTTTGCTATGTCGATCATATGCCGGAGTATATGATAAGTCAAGTCTATGGAGATTGGAGGGTCTTCTCTCTTAAGGCGGTCAGAAAACACTTCCAGGAAGGTCCTTGCTGATTCCTCTGGCCTAAACTCCTGGAAGACTGTCCTGAGGATGCTGAACATGGAGGCCAGGTCCTGGGATGGTATCTCGTGCTCTGTGGAGAGGGAACCCTTGCTCACCCTCAGCTGCACTTGGGGGTCTCCAAGCTCCATCTGTGGCACTCTTTCTCTTATAAAATACAACAAAGCCTGAGCGCTCTCATCACTTAACAATCCATCCAGACTGAGCCTTGGACCCTCAAAAAAGCTCCTTTCCAAGGGCCGAGTTCCTGCCTGTCCGGTGAGGATCAGAAAGCAGGCAAGTAGGGTGACGGATGATGGTGATGCAGACTTCATGGTGCAGAGACCTAGGAGTTAAGGAGACGGAAGAGGTGGTCAACGTCATGACATCTTACAACAATGAAGCCGAGAAACATAAACTATGAATCCATTTCCTAAAATTTCTGGATCGGCTCTAAGCTTCATAGGACCTCACGAGACTCATCTCTACTTCATGTAATCCTTACCAGCCAGAGATGGACAAGAGAGCTGTGGACTAAGACTGAGCATCTTCAGTTGTATTCTATCCCTAGATTCTAGTAGAAGGGTTCCTCGGGGGCGTGTCCTTAGACAGACACTAGTTATTCGTCGCTTTAAAGCAGATGCAAAGAGGAGCAATGTGTGATTACAAACTGTTTGTCCAAGGAAGGTACCCGGGATGGAGGCTGTAAGGGCGGTGTAGTTCATGCGGCCTTACTGATAGCTTCTCTACAAGGGATTGGTGGAAGAAATTGATGTCTAAATGGATCCTATTATCTTCAGTGGGATCCATTCTAAGGTTTCGTCCTACGGGGATCAGACCACTGATGCAGGCACAAGACAACAATCTGTGTCTGATCTGAGTTGTGAATTAAATAAAACACCCGTTATACATTCCTAGGAAAGACCCCAGCACCCTCAACGAGGCCGGGCCCTAAAAGGATGGAGCTTGAAATAGCACTGAAGAGGCCAGTCCAGAAAAAGTCCTAATTCTCACAGATTGTCCCACATTAATAATCATATTACCTATACACAGAAATAATCCAATAATCTGTAGAGATCCGAATATTAACGATATATAATCTACAGAGATCTCACGATTATGAGTAATAATCTATAGAGAGCTCAGGATTATCAGTAATAATCTATAGAGATCAGGATTATCAGTAATAATCTATAGAGAGCTCAGGATTATCAGTAATAATCTATAGAGAGCTCAGGAATATCAGCAATATTCTATAGAGACATCAGAATTATCAGTAATAATCTATAGAGATCAGGATTATCAGTAATAATCTATAGAGATCTCAGGATTATCAGTAATAATCTATAGAGATCTCAGGATTATTAGTAATAATCTATAGGGAGCTCAGGATTATCAGTAATAATCTATAGAGAGCTCAGGATTATCAGTAATAATCTATAGGGAGCTCAGGATTATCAGTAATAATCTATAGAGAGCTCAGGATTATCAGTAATAATCTATAGAGACATCAGAATAATCAGTAATAATCTATAGACAGCTCAAGATTATCACTAATAATCTATAGAGATCTCAGGATTATCAGTAATAATCTATAGAGAGCTCAGGATTATCAGTAATAATCTATAGAGACATCAGAATAATCAGTAATAATCTATAGACAGCTCAAGATTATCACTAATAATCTATAGAGATCTCAGGATTATCAGTAATAATCTATAGAGAGCTCAGGATTATTAGTAATAATCTATAGAGATCTCAGGATTATCAGTAATAATCTATAGAGATCAGGATTATCAGTAATAATCTATAGGGAGCTCAGGATTATCAGTAATAATCTATAGAGATCTCAGGATTATCAGTAATAATGCACAGAGATCAGGATTATCAGTAATAATCTATAGAGATCTCAGGATAATCAGTAATAATCTATAGAGAGCTCAGGATTATAAGTAATAATCTATAGAGATCTCAGGATTATCAGTAATAATCTATAGAGATCTCAGGATTATCAGTAATAATCTATAGAGAGCTCAGGAATATCAGCAATAATCTATGGAGATCAGGATTATCAGTAATAATCTATAGAGAGCTCAGGATTATCAGTAATAACCTATAGAGATCAGGATTATCAGTAATAATCTATAGGGAGCTCAGGATTATCAGTAATAATCTATAGAGATCTCAGGATTATCAGTAATAATCTATAGAGATCTCAGGATTATCAGTAATAATGCACAGAGATCAGGATTATCAGTAATAATCTATAGAGATCTCAGGATAATCAGTAATAATCTATAGAGAGCTCAGGATTATAAGTAATCATCTATAGAGATCTCAGGATTATCAGTAATAACCTATAGAGATCAGGATTATCAGTAATAATCTATAGGGAGCTCAGGATTATCAGCAATAATCTATAGAGATCTCAGGATTATCAGTAATAATCTATAGAGAGCTCAGGATTATCAGTAATAATCTATAGAGAGCTCAGGATTATCAGTAATAATCTATAGAGATCTCCGGATTATCAGTAATAATCTATAGAGAGCTCAGGATTATAAGTAATAATCTATAGAGATCTCAGGATTATCAGTAATAACCTATAGAGATCAGGATTATCAGTAATAATCTATAGGGAGCTCAGGATTATCAGTAATAATCTATAGAGAGCTCAGGATTATAAGTAATAATCTATAGAGATCTCAGGATTATCAGTAATAACCTATAGAGATCAGGATTATCAGTAATAATCTATAGGGAGCTCAGGATTATCAGTAATAATCTATAGAGATCTCAGGATTATCAGTAATAATCTATAGAGAGCTCAGGATTATCAGTAATAATCTATAGAGAGCTAAGGATTATCAGTAATAATCTATAGAGAGCTCAGGATTATCAGTAATAATCTAAAGAGAGATCAGGATTATTAGTAATAATCTATAGAGAGCTCAGGATTATCAGTAATAATCTATAGAGAGCTCAGGATTATCAGTAATAATCTATAGAGAGCTCAGGATTATCAGTAATAATCTATAGCGAGCTCAGGATTATTAGTAATAATCTATAGAGATCTCAGGATTATCAGTAATAATCTATAGAGATCAGGATTATCAGTAATAATCTATAGAGATCAGGATTATCAGTAATAATCTATAGAGACATCAGGATTATCAGTAATAATCTATAGCAAGCTCAGGATTATCAGTAATAATCTATAGAGACATCAGGATTATCAGTAACAATCTATAGAGGGCTCAGGATTATCAGTAATAATCTATAGCGAGCTCAGGATTATCAGTAATAATCTATAGAGATCTCAGGATTATCAGTAATAATCTATAGATAGCTCAGGATTATCAGCAATAATCTATGGAGATCAGGATTATCAGTAATAATCTATAGAGATCAGGATTATTAGTAATAATCTATAAAGAGCTCAGGATTATCAGTAATAATCTATAGAGATCAGGATTATCAGTAATAATCTATAGAGATCTCAGGATTATCAGTAATAATCTATATTGAGCTCAGGATTATCAGTAATAATCTATAGAGAGCTCAGGATTATCAGTAATAATCTATAGAGATCAGGATTATCAGTAAGAATCTATAGAGATCAGGATTATCAGTAATAATCTATAGAGAGCTCAAGATTATGAGTAATAATCTATAGAGAGATCAGGATTATCAGTAATAATCTATAGAGATCAGGATTATCAGTAATAATCTATAGAGATCAGGATTATCAGTAATAATCTATAGAGAGCACAGGATTATCAGTAATAATCTATGGAGATCAGGATTATCAGTAATAATCTATAGAGAGCTCAGGATTATTAGTAATAATCTATAGAGAGCTCAGGATTATCAGTAATAATCTATAGAGAGCTCAGGATTATGAGTAATAATCTATAGAGAGCTCAGGATTATCAGTAATAATCTATAGAGATCAGGATTATCAGTAATAATCTATAGAGATCAGGATTATCAGTAATAATCTATAGAGAGCTCAAGATTATCAGTAATAATCTATAGAGAGATCAGGATTATCAGTAATAATCTATAGAGATCAGGATTATCAGTAATAATCTATAGAGAGCACAGGATTATCAGTAATAATCTATGGAGATCAGGATTATCAGTAATAATCTATAGAGAGCTCAAGATTATCAGTAATAATCCATAGAGAGCTCAGGATTATCAGTAATAATGTATAGAGATCAAGATTATCAGTAATAATCTATAGAGAACTCAAGATTATCAGTAATAATCTATAGAGAGCACAGGATTATCAGTAATAATCTATAGAGATCTCAGGATTATCAGTAATAATCTATAGAGATCTCAGGATTATCAGTAATAATCTATAGAGATCTCAGGATTATCAGTAATAATCTATAGAGATCAGGATTATCAGTAATAATCTATAGAGATCTCAGGATCATCAGTAATAATCTATAGAGAACTCAGGATTATCAGAAATAATCTATAGAGAGATCAGGATTATCAGTAATAATCTATACAGAGCTCAGGATTATCAGTAATAATCTATAGAGAGCTCAGGATTATCAGTAATAATCTATAGAGATCAGGATTATCCGTAATAATCTATAGCTAGCTCAAGATTATCAGTAATAATCTATAGAGATCTCAGGATTATCAGTAATAATCTATAGAGAGATCAGGATTATCAGTAATAATCTATAGAGATCAGGATTATCAGTAATAATCTATAGAGATATCAGGATTATCAGTAATAATCTATAGAGATCTCAGGATCATCAGTAATAATCTATAGAGATCAGGATTATCAGTAATAATCTATAGAGATATTAGGATTATCAGTAATATTCTATAGAGATCTCAGGATTATCAGTAATAATCTATAGAAAGATCAGGATTATCTGCAATAATCTATAGAGTGCTCAGGATTATCAGTAATAATCTATTGGGAGCTCAGGATTATCAGTAATTATCTATAGGGAGCTCAGGATTATCAGTAATAATCTATAGAGAGCTCAGGATTATCAGTAATAATCTATAGAAATCTCAGGATTATCAGTAATATTCTATAGAGAGCTCAGGATTATCAGCAATAATCTATGGAGACCAGGATTATCAGTAATAATCTATAGAAAGCTCAGGATTATTAGTAATAATCTATAGAGAGCTCAGGATTATCAGTAATAATCTATAGAGAGCTCAGGATTATCAGTAATAATCTATAGAGACCTCAGGATTATCAGTAATAATATATAGAGATCTCAGGATTATCAGTAATAATCTATAGAGATCAGGATTATCAGTAATAATCTATAGAGAGCTCAGGATTGTCAGTAATAATCTATAGAGATCTCAGGATTAGCAGTAATAATCTATAGAGAGCTCAGGATTATCAGTAATAATCTATAGAGAGCTCAGGATTATTAGTAATAATCTATAGAGAGCTCAGGATTATCAGTAATAATCTATAAAGAGCTCAGGATTATTAGTAATAATCTATAGAGAGCTCAGGATTATCAGTAATAATCTATAGGGACATCAGGATTATCAGTAATAATCTATAGAGATCTCAGGATTATCAGTAAGAATCTATAGAGAGCTCAGGATTATCAGTAATAATCTATAGAGATCAGGTTTATCAGTAATAATCTATAGAGACATCAGGATTATCAGTAATAATCTATAGAGGGCTCAGGATTATCAGTAATAATCTATAGTGAGCTCAGGATTATCAGTAATAATCTATAGAGATCTCAGGATTATCAGCAATAATCTATGGAGATCGGATTATCAGTAATAATCTATAGAGAGCTCAGGATTATCAGTAATAATCTATAGAGAGCTCAGGATTATTATTAATAATCTATAGAGAGCTCAGGATTATCAGTAATAATCTATAGAGATCAGGATTATCAGTAATAATCTATAGAGATCAGGATTATCAGTAATAATCTATAGAGAGCTCAGGATTATCAGTAATAATCTATAGAGATCTCAGGATTATCAGTAATAATCTATAGAGATCTCAGGATTATCAGTAATAATCTATAGAGAGCTCAGGATTATCAGCAATAATCTATAGAGATCAGGATTATCAGTAATAATCTACAGAGATCAGGATTATCAGTAATAATCTATAGAGAGCTCAGGATTATCAGTAATAATCTATAGATATCAGGAATATCAGCAATATTCTATAGAGCTCAGGATTATCAGTAATAATCTATAGAGAGCTCAGGATTATCAGTAATAATCTATAGAGACATCAGGATTATCAGTAATAATCTATAGAGATCAGGATTATCAGTAATAATCTATAGAGATCTCAGGATTATCAGTAATAATCTATAGAGAGCTCAGGAATATCAGCAATAATCTATGGAGATCAGGATTATCAGTAATAATCTATAGATATCTCAGGATTATCAGTAATTATCTATAGAGATATCAGGATTATCAGTAATAATCTATAGAGATCTCAGGATTATCCGTAATAATCTATAGAAAGATCAGGATTATCTGCAATAATCTATAGAGAGCTCAGGATTATCAGTAATAATCTATTGGGAGTTCAGGATTATCAGTAATTATCTATAGGGAGCTCAGGATTATCAGTAATAATCTATAGAGAGCTCAGGATTATCAGTAATAATCTATAGAAATCTCAGGATTATCAGTAATATTCTATAGAGAGCTCAGGATTATCAGCAATAATCTATGGAGACCAGGATTATCAGTAATAATCTATAGAAAGCTCAGGATTATTAGTAATAATCTATAGAGAGCTCAGGATTATCAGTAATAATCTATAGAGAGCTCAGGATTATCAGTAATAATCTATAGAGACCTCAGGATTATCAGTAATAATATATAGAGATCTCAGGATTATCAGTAATAATCTATAGAGATCAGGATTATCAGTAATAATCTATAGAGAGCTCAGGATTGTCAGTAATAATCTATAGAGATCTCAGGATTAGCAGTAATAATCTATAGAGAGCTCAGGATTATCAGTAATAATCTATAGAGAGCTCAGGATTATTAGTAATAATCTATAGAGAGCTCAGGATTATCAGTAATAATCTATAAAGAGCTCAGGATTATTAGTAATAATCTATAGAGAGCTCAGGATTATCAGTAATAATCTATAGGGACATCAGGATTATCAGTAATAATCTATAGAGATCTCAGGATTATCAGTAAGAATCTATAGAGAGCTCAGGATTATCAGTAATAATCTATAGAGATCAGGTTTATCAGTAATAATCTATAGAGACATCAGGATTATCAGTAATAATCTATAGAGGGCTCAGGATTATCAGTAATAATCTATAGTGAGCTCAGGATTATCAGTAATAATCTATAGAGATCTCAGGATTATCAGCAATAATCTATGGAGATCGGATTATCAGTAATAATCTATAGAGAGCTCAGGATTATCAGTAATAATCTATAGAGAGCTCAGGATTATTATTAATAATCTATAGAGAGCTCAGGATTATCAGTAATAATCTATAGAGATCAGGATTATCAGTAATAATCTATAGAGATCAGGATTATCAGTAATAATCTATAGAGAGCTCAGGATTATCAGTAATAATCTATAGAGATCTCAGGATTATCAGTAATAATCTATAGAGATCTCAGGATTATCAGTAATAATCTATAGAGAGCTCAGGATTATCAGCAATAATCTATAGAGATCAGGATTATCAGTAATAATCTACAGAGATCAGGATTATCAGTAATAATCTATAGAGAGCTCAGGATTATCAGTAATAATCTATAGATATCAGGAATATCAGCAATATTCTATAGAGCTCAGGATTATCAGTAATAATCTATAGAGAGCTCAGGATTATCAGTAATAATCTATAGAGACATCAGGATTATCAGTAATAATCTATAGAGATCAGGATTATCAGTAATAATCTATAGAGATCTCAGGATTATCAGTAATAATCTATAGAGAGCTCAGGAATATCAGCAATAATCTATGGAGATCAGGATTATCAGTAATAATCTATAGATATCTCAGGATTATCAGTAATTATCTATAGAGATATCAGGATTATCAGTAATAATCTATAGAGATCTCAGGATTATCCGTAATAATCTATAGAAAGATCAGGATTATCTGCAATAATCTATAGAGAGCTCAGGATTATCAGTAATAATCTATTGGGAGTTCAGGATTATCAGTAATTATCTATAGGGAGCTCAGGATTATCAGTAATAATCTATAGAGAGCTCAGGATTATCAGTAATAATCTATAGAAATCTCAGGATTATCAGTAATATTCTATAGAGAGCTCAGGATTATCAGCAATAATCTATGGAGACCAGGATTATCAGTAATAATCTATAGAAAGCTCAGGATTATTAGTAATAATCTATAGAGAGCTCAGGATTATCAGTAATAATCTATAGAGAGCTCAAGATTATCAGTAATAATCTATAGAGAGCTCAGGATTATCAGTAATAATCTATAGAGATCAGGATTATCAGTAATAATCTATAGAGAGCTCAGGATTATCAGTAATAATCTATAGAGATCAGGATTATCAGTAATAATCTATAGAGAGCTCAGGATTATCAGTAATAATATATAGAGATCTCAGGATTAGCAGTAATAATCTATAGAGAGCTCAGGATTATCAGTAATAATCTATAGAGAGCTCAGGATTATTAGTAATAATCTATAGAGAGCTCAGGATTATCAGTAATAATCTATAAAGAGCTCAAGATTATTAGTAATAATCTATAGAGAGCTCAGGATTATCAGTAATAATCTATAGGGACATCAGGATTATCAGTAATAATCTATAGAGATCTCAGGATTATCAGTAAGAATCTATAGAGAGCTCAGGATTATCAGTAATAATCTATAGAGACATCAGGATTATCAGTAATAATCTATAGAGGGCTCAGGATTATCAGTAATAATCTATAGCGAGCTCAGGATTATCAGTAATAATCTATAGAGATCTCAGGATTATCAGCAATAATCTATGGAGATCGGATTATCAGTAATAATCTATAGAGAGCTCAGGATTATCAGTAATAATCTATAGAGAGCTCAGGATTATCAGTAATAATCTATAGAGATCTCAGGATTATCAGTAATAATCTATAGGGACATCAGGATTATCAGTAATAATCCATAGAGATCTCAGGATTATCAGTAAGAATCTATAGAGAGCTCAGGATTATCAGTAATAATCTATAGAGATCAGGTTTATCAGTAATAATCTATAGAGACATCAGGATTATCAGTAATAATCTATAGAGGGCTCAGGATTATCAGTAATAATCTATAGCGAGCTCAGGATTATCAGTAATAATCTATAGAGATCTCAGGATTATCAGCAATAATCTATGGAGATCGGATTATCAGTAATAATCTATAGAGAGCTCAGGATTATCAGTAATAATTTATAGAGAGCTCAGGATTATCAGCAATAATCTATAGAGATCAGGATTATCAGTAATAATCTACAGAGATCAGGATTATCAGTAATAATCTATAGAGAGCTCAGGATTATCAGTAATAATCTATAGATATCAGGAATATCAGCAATATTCTATAGAGCTCAGGATTATCAGTAATAATCTATAGAGAGCTCAGGATTATCAGTAATAATCTATAGAGACATCAGGATTATCAGTAATAATCTATAGAGATCAGGATTATCAGTAATAATCTATAGAGATCTCAGGATTATCAGTAATAATCTATAGAGAGCTCAGGAATATCAGCAATAATCTATAGAGAGCTCAGGATTATCAGTAATAATCTATAGAGAGCTCAGGAATATCAGCAATAATCTATGGAGATCAGGATTATCAGTAATAATCTATAGAGAGCTCAGGATTATCAGTAATAATATATAGAGAGCTCAGGATTATCAGTAATAATCTATAGAGATCTCAGGATTAGCAGTAATAATCTATAGAGATCTCAGGATTATCAGTAATAATCTATAGAGATCAGGATTATCAGTAATAATCTATAGAGAGCTCAGGATTATCAGTAATAATCTAAAGAGATCAGGATTATCAGTAATAATCTATAGAGAGCTCAGGATTATCAGTAATAATCTATAGAGAGCACAGGAATATCAGCAAAAATCTATGGAGATCAGGATTATCAGTAATAATCTATAGATATCTCAGGATTATCAGTAATAATCTATAGAGATCAGGATTATCAGTAATAATCTATAGAGAGCTCAGGATTATCAGTAATAATCTAAAGAGATCAGGATTATCAGTAATAATCTATAGAGAGCTCAGGATTATCAGTAATAATCTATAGAGAGCACAGGAATATCAGCAAAAATCTATGGAGATCAGGATTATCAGTAATAATCTATAGATATCTCAGGATTATCAGTAATAATCTATAGAGATCAGGATTATCAGTAATAATCTATAGAGAGCTCAGGATTATCAGTAATAATCTATAGAGATCAGGATTATCAGTAATAATCTATAGAGATCTCAGGATTATCAGTAATAATCTATAGAGAGCTCAGGAATATCAGCAATAATCTATGGAGATCAGGATTATCAGTAATAATCTATAGAGATCTCAGGATTATCAGTAATATTCTATAGAGAGCTCAGGAATATCAGCAATAATCTATGGAGATCAGGATTATCAGTAATAATCTATAGAGAGCTCAGGATTATCAGTAATAATCTATAGAGAGCTCAGGATTATCAGTAATAATCTATAGAGATCTCAGGATTAGCAGTAATAATCTATAGAGACATCAGGATTATCAGTAATAATCTATAGAGACATCAGGATTATCAGTAATAATCTATAGAGATCAGGATTATCAGTAATAATCTATAGAGATCTCAGGATTATCAGTAATAATCTATAGAGAGCTCAGGAATATCAGCAATAATCTATGGAGATCAGGATTATCAGTAATAATCTATAGATATCTCAGGATTATCAGTAATAATCTATAGAGATCAGGATTATCAGTAATAATCTATAGAGAGCTCAGGATTATCAGTAATAATCTAAAGAGATCAGGATTATCAGTAATAATCTATAGAGAGCTCAGGATTATCAGTAATAATCTATAGAGAGCACAGGAATATCAGCAAAAATCTATGGAGATCAGGATTATCAGTAATAATCTATAGATATCTCAGGATTATCAGTAATAATCTATAGAGATCAGGATTATCAGTAATAATCTATAGAGAGCTCAGGATTATCAGTAATAATCTATAGAGATCAGGATTATCAGTAATAATCTATAGAGATCTCAGGATTATCAGTAATAATCTATAGAGAGCTCAGGAATATCAGCAATAATCTATGGAGATCAGGATTATCAGTAATAATCTATAGAGATCTCAGGATTATCAGTAATATTCTATAGAGAGCTCAGGAATATCAGCAATAATCTATGGAGATCAGGATTATCAGTAATAATCTATAGAGAGCTCAGGATTATCAGTAATAATCTATAGAGAGCTCAGGATTATCAGTAATAATCTATAGAGATCTCAGGATTAGCAGTAATAATCTATAGAGACATCAGGATTATCAGTAATAATCTATAGAGCTCAGGATTATCAGTAATAATCTATAGAGATCTCAGGATTAGCAGTAATAATCTATAGAGACATCAGGATTATCAGCAATAATCTATAGAGACATCAGGATTATCAGTAATAATCTATAGAGATCAGGATTATCAGTAATAATCTATAGAGATCTCAGGATTATCAGTAATAATCTATAGAGAGCTCAGGAATATCATCAATATTCTATAGAGCTCAGGATTATCAGTAATAATCTATAGAGATCAGGATTATCAGTAATAATCTATAGCGAGCTCAGGATTATCAGTAATAATCTATAGAGAGCTCAGGAATATCAGTAATAATCTATAGAGAGATCAGGATTATTAGTAATAATCTATAGCGAGCTCAGGATTATCAGTAATAATCTATAGATATCTCAGGATTATCAGTAATAATCTAAAGAGATCAGGATTATCAGTAATTATCTAAAGAGGCACAGAGGATATAAGGATCTCCCAGCAGCACAGATGATATAAGGATCTCCCAGCAGCACAGAGGATATAAGGATCTCCCAGCGGCACAGAGGATATAAGGATCCCCCAGCAGCACAGAGGATATAAGGATCCCCCAACAGCGCAGAGGATCTAAGGATCCTCCAGTAGCACAGAGGATATAAAGATCCCCCAGCAGCACAGAGGATATAAGGATCCCCCACAGCACAGAGGATATAAGGATCCCCCAGCAGCGCAGAGGATCTAAGGATCCTCCCGCAGCACAGAGGATATAAAGATCCCCCAGCAGCACAGAGGATATAAGGATCCCCCAGCAGCGCAGAGGATATAAGGATCCCCCAGCAGCACAGAGGATATAAGGATCCCCCACAGCACAGAGGATATAAGGATCCCCCAGCAGCCCAGAGGATATAAGGATCCCCCAGCAGCACAGAGGATATAAGGATCCCCCAGCAGCGCAGAGGATATAAGGATCCCCCAACAGCGCAGAGGATATAAGGATCCCCCAGCAGCACAGAGGATATAAGGATCTCCCAGCAGAGCAGACGATATAAGGATCCCCAGCAGCACAGAAGATATAAGGATCCCCCACAGCACAGAGGATATAAGGATCTCCCAGCAGCAAAGAGGATATAAGGATCCCCAGCAGCACAGAGGATATAAGGATCTCCCAGCAGCAGAGAGGATATAAGGATCCCCAGCAGCACAGAGGATATAAGGATCTCCCAGCAGCACAGAGGATATAAGGATCCCCCAAAAGCCCAGAGGATATAAGGATCCCCCAGCAGCAGAGGATATAAGGATCTTCCAGCAGCGCAGAGGATATAAGGATCCCCCAGCAGCACAGAGGATATAAGGATCCCCAGCAGCAAAGAGGATATAAGGATCCCCCAGCAGCACAGAGGATATAAGGATCCCCCACAGCACAGAGGATATAAGGATCCCCCAGCAGCACAGAGGATATAAGGATCCCACAGCAGCACAGAGGATATAAAGATCCCCCAGCAGCACAGAGGATATAAGGATCTCCCAGCAGCACAGAGGATATAAGGATCCCCAGCAGCAAAGAGGATATAAGGATCCCCAGCAGCAAAGAGGATATAAGGATCCCCCAGCAGCACAGAGGATATAAGGATCCCCCACAGCACAGAGGATATAAGGATCCCCCAGCAGCACAGAGGATATAAGGATCTCCCAGCAGCAGAGGATATAAGGATCCCCAGCAGCACAGAGCATATAAGGATCCCCCACAGCACAGAGGATATAAAGATCTCTCAGCAGCACAGAGGATATAAGGATCCCCCAACATTGCAGAGGATATAAGGATCCCCCAGAAGCACAGAGGATATAAGGATCCTCCAGCAGCACAGAGGATATAAAGATCCCCCAGCAGCACAGAGGATATAAGGATCTCCCAGCAGCACAGAGGATATAAGGATCTCCCAGCAGCACAGAGGATATAAGGACCCCCAGCAGCACAGAAGATATAAGGATCCCCCAGCAGCAGAGAGGATATAAGGATCTCCCAGCAGCACAGAGGATATAAGGATCTCCCAGCAGCACAGAGGATATAAGGACCCCCAGCAGCACAGAGCATATAAGGATCCCCCAGCAGCGCAGAGGATATAAGGATCCCCCAGCAGCACAGAGGATATAAAGATCCCCCACAGCACAGAGGATATAAGGATCCCCCAGCAGCACAGAGGATATAAGGATCTCCCAGCAGCACAGAGGATATAAGGACCCCCAGCAGCACAGAGCATATAAGGATCCCCCAGCAGCACAGAGGATATAAGGATCCCCCAGCAGCACAGAGGATATAAGGATCTCCCAGCAGCACAGAGGATATAAGGATCTCCCAGCAGCACAGAGGATATAAGGATCTCCCAGCAGCACAGAAGATATAAGGATCCCCAGCAGCACAGAGGATATAAGGATCCCCCAGCAGCACAGAGGATATAAGGATCCCCCAGCAGCACAGAAGATATAAGGATCCCCCAGCAGCAGAGAGGATATAAGGATCTCCCAGCAGCACAGAGGATATAAGGATCTCCCAGCAGCACAGAAGATATAAGGATCCCCAGCAGCACAGAGGATATAAGGATCCCCCAGCAGCACAGAGGATATAAGGATCCCCCAGCAGCACAGAGGATATAAGGATCTCCCAGCAGCACAGAGGATATAAGGATCTCCCAGCAGCACAGAGGATATAAGGATCCCCCAGCAGCACAGAGGATATAAGGATCCCCCACAGCACAGAGGATATAAAGATCTCTCAGCAGCACAGAGGATATAAGGATCCCCCAACATTGCAGAGGATATAAGGATCCCCCAGAAGCACAGAGGATATAAGGATCCTCCAGCAGCACAGAGGATATAAAGATCCCCCACAGCACAGAGGATATAAGGATCTCCCAGCAGCACAGAAGATATAAGGATCCCCAGCAGCACAGAGGATATAAGGATCCCCCAACATCGCAGAGGATATAAGGATCCTCCAGCAGCACAGAGGATATAAGGATCCCCCACAGCACAGAGGATATAAGGATCCCCCAGCAGCGCAGAGGATATAAGGATCCCCCACAGCACAGAGGATATAAGGATCCCCAGCAGCACAGAAGATATAAGGATCCCCAGCAGCACAGAGGATATAAGGATCCCCCAACATCGCAGAGGATATAAGGATCTCCCAGCAGCACAGAAGATATAAGGATCCCCAGCAGCACAGAGGATATAAGGACCCCCCAACATCGCAGAGGATATAAGGATCCTCCAGCAGCACAGAGGATATAAAGATCCCCCAGCAGCACAGAGGATATAAGGATCCCCCACAGCACAGAGGATATAAGGATCCCCCAGCAGCGCAGAGGATATAAGGATCCCCCAACAGCGCAGAGGATATAAGGATCCTCCAGCAGCACAGAGGATATAAAGATCCCCCAGCAGCACAGAGGATATAAGGATCCCCCAGCAGCACAGAGGATATAAGGATCCCCCAGCAGCGCAGAGGATATAAGGATCCCCCAGCAGCACAGAAGATATAAGGATCCCCAGCAGCACAGAGGATATAAGGATCCCCCAGCAGCACAGAGGATATAAGGATCCCCCACAGCACAGAGGATATAAAGATCTCTCAGCAGCACAGAGGATATAAGGATCCCCCAACATTGCAGAGGATATAAGGATCCCCCAGAAGCACAGAGGATATAAGGATCCTCCAGCAGCACAGAGGATATAAAGATCCCCCACAGCACAGAGGATATAAGGATCTCCCAGCAGCACAGAAGATATAAGGATCCCCAGCAGCACAGAGGATATAAGGATCCCCCAACATCGCAGAGGATATAAGGATCCTCCAGCAGCACAGAGGATATAAGGATCCCCCACAGCACAGAGGATATAAGGATCCCCCAGCAGCGCAGAGGATATAAGGATCCCCCACAGCACAGAGGATATAAGGATCCCCCAGCAGCGCAGAGGATATAAGGATCCCCCAACAGCGCAGAGGATATAAGGATCCCCAGCAGCACAGAAGATATAAGGATCCCCAGCAGCACAGAGGATATAAGGATCCCCCAACATCGCAGAGGATATAAGGATCTCCCAGCAGCACAGAAGATATAAGGATCCCCAGCAGCACAGAGGATATAAGGACCCCCCAACATCGCAGAGGATATAAGGATCCTCCAGCAGCACAGAGGATATAAAGATCCCCCAGCAGCACAGAGGATATAAGGATCCCCCACAGCACAGAGGATATAAGGATCCCCCAGCAGCGCAGAGGATATAAGGATCCCCCAACAGCGCAGAGGATATAAGGATCCTCCAGCAGCACAGAGGATATAAAGATCCCCCAGCAGCACAGAGGATATAAGGATCCCCCAGCAGCACAGAGGATATAAGGATCCCCCAGCAGCGCAGAGGATATAAGGAGCCCCCAACAGCGCAGAGGATATAAGGATCCCCAGCAGCACAGAGGATATAAGGATCCCCCAGCAGCACAGAGGATATAAGGATCCCCCAGCAGCACAGAGGATATAAGGATCCCCCAACAGCGCAGAGGATCTAAGGATCCTCCAGTAGCACAGAGGATATAAAGATCCCCCAGCAGCACAGAGGATATAAGGATCCCCCACAGCACAGAGGATATAAGGATCCCCAGCAGCACAGAAGATATAAGGATCTCCCAGCACAGAGGATATAAGGATCCCCCAGCAGCACAGAGGATATAAGGATCTCCCAGCAGCACAGAAGATATAAGGATCCCCCAGCAGCACAGAGGATATAAGGATCCCCCAGCAGCACAGAGGATATAAGGATCTCCCAGCAGCACAGAAGATATAAGGATCCCCCAGCAGCACAGAGGATATAAAGATCCCCCAGCAGCACAGAGGATATAAGGATCCCCCACAGCACAGAGGATATAAGGATCCCCAGCAGCACAGAAGATATAAGGATCTCCCAGCACAGAGGATATAAGGATCCCCCAGCAGCACAGAGGATATAAGGATCTCCCAGCAGCACAGAAGATATAAGGATCCCCCAGCAGCACAGAGGATATAAGGATCCCCAGTATATATATTTATATATATATTCCTTTCAGCAGTACAGAGTGTTTCAGGAGCTGCTCTTACCTGGCTGAGCTGCCGCGGTGCAGAGTCCTCTGTCCTCCTCTGTGTTTGCACCTTATATCTCAGTCCTGAGTGACATCAGCAGAGACAGGAGGAGACATCAGAGGCAGAGGAGAGATGACGTCACTGGTCACACTGTGACCTCAAGAGTGAGACCCCCATGGGGAGTCAGAAGGAGGGAAACAGCGGGAGGTGAGGTGAAAGACCCTGGGGGGGGGGGGGGGAGGTGAGGGGCGCAGACCCCCGGTATCTCCCCCGCTCTGATCTATAATAGTATTCCAAGTCACTGCTGAGTCTGAGAGCTGAGAAACCGATCAACAGTAACCCTGCCTGTCTCTGTATATCCCCCTGCCTGTCTCTGTATATCCTCCCTGCTCGTCTCTGTATATCCTCCCTGCTCGTCTCTGTATATCCCCCTGCCCGTCTCTGTATATCCACCTGCTCATCTCTGTATATCCCCCCTGCCCTTCTCTGTATATCCCCCTGCCTGTCTCTGTATATCCCCCCTGCTCGTCTCTGTATATCCTCCCTGCTCGTCTCTGTATATCCCCCTGCCCGTCTCTGTATATCCACCTGCTCATCTCTGTATATCCCCCCTGCCCTTCTCTGTATATCCCCCTGCCTGTCTCTGTATATCCCCCCTGCTCGTCTCTGTATATCCCCCTGCCCGTCTCAGTATATCCCCCCTGCCCTTCTCTGTATACCCCCCTGCCCGTCTCTCTATATCCCCCCTGCCCTTCTCTGTATATCCCCCTGCCTGTCTCTGTATATCCCCCCTGCTCGTCTCTGTATATCCCCCTGCCCGTCTCTGTATATCCCCCCTGCCCTTCTCTGTATACCCCCCTGCCCGTCTCTCTATATCCCCCCTGCCCGTCTCTGTATATCCCCCCTGCCCTTCTCTGTATATCCCCCTGCCCATCTCTGTATATCCCCCCTGCCCGTCTCTGTATATCCCCCCTGCCCGTCTCTGTATATCCCCCCTGCCCTTCTCTGTATATCCCCCTGCCTGTCTCTGTATATCCCCCTGCCTGTCTCTGTATATCCCCCCTGCTCGTCTCTGTATATCCCCCTGCCCATCTCTGTATATCCCCCCTGCCCTTCTCTGTATACCCCCCTGCCCGTCTCTCTATATCCCCCCTGCCCATCTCTGTATATCCCCCTGCCCGTCTCTGTATATCCCCCCTGCTCTTCTCTGTATATCCCCCTGCCCGTCTCTGTATATCCCCCCTGCCGGTCTCTGTATATCCCCCTGCACGTCTCTGTATATCCCCCCTGCCCGTCTCTGTATATCCCCCCTGCCCGTCTCTGTATATCCCCCCTGCCCGTCTCTGTATATACCCCCGCCCGTTTCTGTATATCCCCCCGCCCATCTATTTATATCCCCCTGCCCGTCTCTGTATATCCCCCCTGCCCGTCTATGTATATATGCCACCTGCCTTACACACTTTCTCTCCTGTGACACCCCCTCCCTTATCATGGGTGATTTCAACATCCCCATTGCTTCTCCCCATCTGCTTCTCACCTTTTATCTCTAACCTCCTCTTTCAGCCTCTCGCAGCATAGTAACTCTCCAACGCATGAAGACGGAAACTCCCTTGACTTGGTCTTCTCCCGGCTTTGCTCAGTGGATGATTTCACAAACTCCCCTCTCCCGCTCTCTGACCACAACCTTCTTTCATTCTCTATCAAGAACTGCCACCCCTCTCAGGTCACCCCTACTTTCCACAGATATAGAAATATACAGGCCATTAACACCCAGAAACTTATGCAGAACCTGCAGTCCTCACTGGCCCCAATCTCCTCCATCTCATGTCCTGATTCTGCTCTGAAGCATTACAATGAAACCCTGCAAAGTGCCCTGGATGAAATTGCACCTCCTATACATAGGACAACTCGGCACAGACTGCGACAACCTTGGCACATGATGGAAACACGTTTCCTACAGTGGTGCTCAAGGTGCGCCGAACGTCTGTGGAGAAAATCTAATCTACCCGAAGATTTCATCCATTATAAGTATTTTAACACCCTTATCACCTCACTGTCCAATAACCCGAAACGTCTCTTTGACACTTTCCAGTCCCTACTCAACCCAAGAGTGCAGGCCCCAACCACGGATCTCTGCGCTGACGATCTGGCCGACTACAAATAAAAAATTTACCATATTCGACAGGAAATTATCTCCCAATCCCCTCATACCATGCACTGTCCTCCCTCCCCCACTGCATCTAGTTCACTCTCTGACTTTGAACCAGTTACAGAAGAAGAAGTAATCAGGCTCCTTGCATCTTCTCGCCCGACCACTTGCACCAGTGACCCCATTCCGTCACATCTCCTCCAGTCCCTTTCCCCGGCTGTCACCTCTCACCTAACAAAAATATTCAACCTTTCTCTCACTTCCGGTATTTTTCCCTCCTCATTTAAGCATGCCATCATACATCCATTACTTAAAAAACCCTCCCTCGACCAAAATTGTGCTGCTAATTATAGACCTGTCTCTAATCTCCCCTTCATCTCTAAACTCTTCGAACGCCTGGTCCACTCCCGTCTTACCCGCTATCTCTCAGATAACTCTCTTCTCGACCCTCTTCAATCTGGCTTCCGCTCTTTACACTCTACTGAAACTGCCCTCACTAAAGTCTCTAATGACCTACTAACAGCTAAATCTAATGGTCACTACTCCATGCTAATTCTCTTGGATCTCTCCGCAGCATTCGACACTGTGGATCATCAGCTCCTCCTCACTATGCTCCGCTCCATCGGCCTCAAGGACACCTTTCTCTCCTGGTTCTCCTCCTATCTCTCTGACCGCTCCTTCACTGTATCTTTTGCTGGTTCCTCCTCCTCTCACCTTCCCCTTACTGTTGGGGTTCCTCAAGGATCAGTCCTAGGCCCCCTCCTCTTCTATTTGTATACTGCCCCTATTGGACAATCAGTAGATTTGGTTTCCAGTACCATCTCTATGCTGACGACACCCAATTATACACCTCTTCTCCTGATATCACGGCTGCCTTTTTAGAAAACACCAGTGATTGTCTTACCGCTGTCTCTAACATCATGTCCTCCCTCTATCTGAAACTGAACCTGTCTAAAACTGAACTCCTCGTGTTCTCTCCCTCTACTAACCTACCTTTGCCTGACATTGCCATCTCCGTGTGTGGTTCCACCATTACTCCCAAGCAACATGTCCACTGCCTTGGGGTCATACTTGATTCCGAGCTTTCCTTCACCCCCCATATCCGATCATTGGCTCGCTCTTATCTGCATCTCAAAAACATTTCTAGAATTTGCCCTTTTCTTACTTTCGACACTGCAAAAACTCTTACTGTTTCTCTTATTCATTCTCGTCTTGACTATTGTAACTCTCTCTTAATCGGCCTCCCTCTTACCAAACTCTCCCCGCTCCAATCTATCCTGAATGCTGCAGCCAGGATCATATTCCTCACCAACCGTTACACCGATGCCTCTACCCTGTGCCAGTCATTACACTGGTTACCCATCCACTCCAGAATCCAGTACAAAACTATTACCCTCATTCACAAAGCACTCCATGGCTCAGCACCACCCTACATGGTCCCTCTGGTCTCAGCCTACCACCCTACCCGTGCCCTCCGCTCTGCTAATGACCTCAGGTTAGCATCCTCAATAATCAGAACCTCCCACTCCCGTCTCCAAAACTTTTCACGTGCTGCGCCAATTCTTTGGAATGCACTACCTAGGTTAATAAGATTAATCCCCAATCCCCACAGTTTTTAGCGTGCCCTAAACACGCATTTGTTCAGACTGGCCTACCGCCTCAACGCATTAACCTAACTATCCCTGTGTGGCCCATTAAAAAAAAAAAAACACATAATCAGGTTCCTCCCATCATGTTCTCATACACTTTATGCAGTTAATAGCCTCTGTGTCTGTACTGCTACATACTTAGGCTGATAACTGGTTCATGCAGCTTTACATGAACACCCGAGCCTTACACTATGGCTGGTCCGAACAACGAAAGCAATTGTCACCATCCACCTCTCGTGTCTCCCCTTTTCCTCATAGATTGTAGCTTGTGAGCAGCAGGACCCTCATTCCTCTTGGTATCTGTTTTGATCTGTGATTATTGTTATGCTGTAATGTCTATTGCCTGTACAAATGCATGTAGAAAAGCCGCGGAGACACCATCACGTGTTTCTCAATGCAAGCAATGAATAGCCAGGTCTTTCACCGGGAAGGAACAACCACGGGAAGGGCAGCATCCAATAAAGGAAAACCACCTATGCCAAAACATGGTATCCATCAACAGACAGCTGTTTTGGGGTATTTGCCCCTCATCAGTGTGGAGTAGGAAACTGGCTATTAGGAGCAGTGCCTAGTGAAAAGGCTATAAACATAAGGATGAATGACCTCGGGGAGATCAAAACATCCCACACCGCGGAGACACCATCACGTGTTTCTCAACGCAGTGATCCAGAAACACGGTGTCTCCCTGATGAGGGGCAAATACCCCGAAACAGCTGTCTGTGGATGGATACCATGTTTTGGCATAGGTGGTTTTCCTTTATTGGATGCTGCCCTTCCCGTGGTTGTTCCTTCCCAGTGAAAGACCTGGCTATTCATTGCTTGTGTTGAGAAACACGTGATGGTGTCTCCGCGGCTTTTCTACATGCATTTGCATATTTCCCACAAGGGATGGGGGCAGTGTTCTGGATTACTGCGTTGAGAAACACGTGATGGTGTCTCCGCGGTGTGGGATGTTTTGATCTCCCCGAGGTCATTCACCCTTATGTTTATTGCCTGTACAAGCCCCCTCTATAATGTAAAGCGCTGCGGAATATGTTGGCGCTATATAAATAAAATTATTATTATTTTTATCCCCCCTGGCCATCTCTGTATATCCCCCCTGCTCATCTCTGTATATCCCCCCTGCCCGTCTCTGTATATCCCCCTGCTCATCTCTGTATATCCCCCCTGCCCGTCTCTGTATATCCCCCTGCTCGTCTCTGTATATCCCCCCTGCCCGTCTCTGTATATCCCCCTGCCCATCTCTGTATATCCCCCCTGTCCGTCTCTGTATATCCCCCTGCCCATCTCTGTATATCCCCCCTGCCCATCTCTGTATATCCCCCCTGCCCGTCTCTGTATATCCCCCCTGCCTGTCTCTGTATATCCCCCTGCTCGTCTCTGTATATCCCCCCTGCCCGTCTCTGTATATCCCCCTGCCCGTCTCTATATATCCCCCCTGCCTGTCTCTGTATATCCTCCCTGCCCATCTCTGTATATCCCCCTGCCCGTCTCTGTATTTCCCCCCTGCCCGTCTCTGTATATCCCCCCTGCCCGTCTCTGTATATCCCCCCTGCCCGTCTCTGTATATCCCCCCTGCCCGTCTCTGTATATCCCCCCTGCCTGTCTCTGTATATCCCCCTGCCCGTCTCTGTATATCCCCCTGCCCGTCTCTGTATATCCCCCCTGCCTTTCTCTGTATATCCCCCCTGCCTGTCTCTGTATATCCCCCCTGCTCATCTCTGTATATCCCCCCTGCCCGTCTCTGTATATCCCCCTGCTCATCTCTGTATATCCCCCCTGCCTGTCTCTGTATATCCCCCCTGCCCGTCTCTGTATATCCCCCCTGCCCGTCTCTGTATATCCCTCTGCCCGTCTCTGTATATCCCCCTGCCCGTCTCTGTATATCCCCCTGCTCGTCTCTGTATATCCCCCCTGCCCGTCTCTGTATATCCCCCTGCCCATCTCTGTATATCCCCCCTGCCCGTCTCTGTATATCCTCCCTGCCCGTCTCTGTATATCCCCCTGCTCGTCTCTGTATATCCCCCCTGCCTGTCTCTGTATATCCCCCTGCCCGTCTCTGTATATCCCCCCTGCCTGTCTCTGTATATCCTCCCTGCCCATCTCTGTATATCCCCCTGCCCGTCTCTGTATATCCCCCCTGCCCGTCTCTGTATATCCCCCCTGCCCGTCTCTGTATATCCCCCCTGCCCGTCTCTGTATATCCCCCCTGCCTGTCTCTGTATATCCCCCCTGCCCGTCTCTGTATATCCCCCCTGCCCGTCTCTGTATATCCCCCCTGCCTTTCTCTGTATATCCCCCCTGCCTGTCTCTGTATATCCCCCTGCCCGTCTCTGTATATCCCCCTGCCCGTCTCTGTATATCCCCCCTGCCCGTCTCTGTATATCCCCCTGCCCGTCTCTGTATATCCCCCTGCCCGTCTCTGTATATCCCCCTGCCCGTCTCTGTATTGTTGTGGAAACCCCTCTGTGTGGAGAGCTTTATGGGGAGACACAAGGGATCTCAGCTTGTTGCCGCTGTTGTTACAAATCAGAGCAGGTGATCACTGGGTAGATGAAGAAGAAATCCTGCGTCTGTCTGTGTAGAAAGCCGGTCTGCCGGGCCCTAAGACAAGCGTGCGTTATATTACCCACATAGAAAAGGAAGAAACTGACAGCGACACCATGAAAGCTATAACATAACTGCAGCGAGGATGTAGTCCAGTAACTGACACCTACGGCACGAGGCTAACACCGTGCTCAAAATCAGCAAAACCTACACACTGTCCTTCTTTATGATCTACAATTTATCCCTCAGCTACTTCTCCATGAAAAGACAGTCTGGACACAGACGGACATCTTGTCTGTAACTCATCATATGCAGAGGGTGAAATAAGTATTGAACTCGTCACCAATTTTCTAAGTAAATCTATTTCTGATGAGAAATTACACCGGGATCAAGTGCTGAACATATGAAGAAAGAGAGGAGCAAAAAGCCCTGGAAAGTCTTGACACCTTCTGAGATCTATTAGTAATTAGGAAGCAATCCTGCTACTTAGTGACAAATAATATCAGCTGAGTCACCTGATGGCTGATAAAAAGGCGTCTTATTACCATGGGGCCACACAGGAAACATTTCATGATAGCGAAAACCAGTGAGCTCTCTCAAGACCTTCACAACCTTATTGTTGCAAAACCTACTGATGACACTGGTTACAAAATAATTTCTAAACTACTGAAGACTCCAGTGTGCGCTGCTGGGGCCATAATCCAGAAGTGGAAATAACATCACTTCACCATAAACTGGCCACGATCAGGTGCTCCCCGCAAGATTTCACCATAAACCGGCGACGACCAGGTGCTCCCGGCAAGATTTCACCATAAGCTAACCACGACTGGGTGATCCCTGCAAGATTTCACCATAAGCTGACCACAACCAGGTGCTCCCCGCAAGATTTCACCATAAACCAGCCACGACCAGGTGCTCCCCGAAAGATTTCACCATAAGCTGACGACGACTGGGTGCTCCCCACAAGATTTTACCATAAGCTGACGACGACTGGGTGCTCCCCACAAGATTTTACCATAAGCTGACCACAACCAGGTGCTCCCTGCAAGATTTCACCATAAGCTGACGACGACTAGGTGCTTCCTGCAAGATTCATGCACAGGATTGAAAATAATTATCAGAAGAGTTGTCTAAGAGCCAAGGACCACCTGTGGAGAACTACAGAAAGACCTGGAATCAGCAGGTAAAATTGTTTCACAGAAAACTATAAGTAATGCACTCAACCTCCATGTCCTGTATGCACACTCACCACACAACCTCCATGTCCTGTATGCACACTCACCACACAACCTCCATGTCCTGTATGCAGTCACCACTAAACCTCCATGGCCTGGATGCACGCTCACCACACAACCTCCATGGCCTGTATGCACGCCCACCACACAACCTCCATGGCCTGTATGCACGCTCACCACACAACCTCCATGGCCTGTATGCACGCTCACCACACAACATCCATGGCCTGTATGCACGCCCACCACACAACCTCCATGGCCTGTATGTGGAGCGCCCCCACACCGCCACAGGGCCTAGGGGTACCCGGAGCCGGGCCTCTGGGTCTCAGTCCTGGGGTTGTCACGGTGGCTAGACCCGGTCCGTGGCCCTGTCTGTCAGTGGGGGACGTCCGGTGCAATAAGTGATGATGATGGTGCAGTAACGGTGGTGTAGCGGTGCAGTTGTGGGGTGCAGGTCGCGGTAAATAATGAGGACACCAGGTTGCAGTCTCTTTACCTCTTTACTGAAGATCTCTGGGTCCTCAGTCCAGAATACGGCTCACCAGGCTGCGCAAGTCCGGCCGGTCCAATGACACTTCCAGAGTTGTCTTCACAGGAGGAAATCTGTGCCTTCCCCCTAGCGCTATGTGTTGTAGTCCTTCCCTGCTGTGCTTACGGAAAGTACCCCACAACTGTTGTGTCTGTTTCTGATGTTCCCTCACAACTCGACTAGATGATGTTCTGCTAATCTTCCGTCCCTCCCTGAGGTTCGGGTAGGAACGGCACCCGTTTGACGGGTAGGCCTGGAGTTCTTCCGGGACCCTAGAGACGCCCCTCTCCCGCAATTGCCTCCCAAGACTTCATAGGTGATTTGAGTTAGACAGCCCGCCTGAGACTGACTGCCCTGCCGCTGTTTGGAGTATGGCTTGAAGCTGAATGTTATTCTACTCCCTCGGCGTTCCGGCCACCGGTAGTGCGCCTCAGTAGGATGTTGCTTCGGTCTTACAGCACGACTCCTACTGGTATTCTCCTTTGCGTGATCCCGTTTCTCACTCAGCACAATCTATCTCTCTTCTAATCCTTTCTTGGGCACCGCCGCTACCCGGAGCAGGCACGGTCCCGTTACGTTCGTTCTCGTTGCCAAGCCTCTGTCAGGATCCCACCCCTGACAGAGACCCTACTGTATCTTCCCCTACAACACCCTCTGCCACAAGGTGTTGCCTGGTTCCAACCCAGTCAGCTTTCTGATCTAACTTCCTGCCTGACCCCCAGTTTACCCACTATGGTGGGGAGTGGCCTAATGAATAGCACCCTTAGCTCCCCCCGGAGGCCCGACTGTGAAATGTATTGGTGTCTGTGATACCTGATCAGATGAACTCCTTCAGTGCCATCGGACGCACCATAGCTCCCCATAGTGGCGGAGCCACAGTACTGCAACGACCAGGACTCTGGGGCGCTGCATATGCACGCTCACCACACAACCTCCATGGCCTGTATGCACGCCCACCACACAACCTCCATGGCCTGTATGCACGCTCACCACACAACATCCATGGCCTGTATGCACGCTCACCACACAACCCCCATGGCCTGCATGCATGCTCACCACACAACCTCTGTGGCCTGTATGCATGCCCACCACACAACCTTATTTGGCCTGTATGCATGCTCACCAAACAACCTCTATGGCCTGTATGCACGCCCACCACACAACTTCCATGTCCTGTATGCACGCTCACCACACAACTTCCATGGTCTGGATGCAAGCCCACCGCACAACCTCCATGTCCTGTATGCACGCTCACCACACAACCTCCATGGCCTGGATGCATGCTCACCACACAACCTACATGGCCTGTATGCATGCTCACCACACAACCCCCATGGCCTGTATGCATGCTCACCACACAACCTCCATGTCCTGTATGCACGCTCACCACACAACATCCATGGCCTGTATGCACGCTCACCACACAACCTCCATGGCCTGTATGCACGCTCACCATACAACATCCATGGCCTGTATGCACGCTCACCACACAACCCCCATGGCCTGTATGCACACTCACCTCACAACCTCTGTGGCTTGTATGCACGCCCACCACACAACCTCCATGGCCTGTATGCACGCTCACCACACAACATCCATGGCCTGTATGCACGCTCACCACACAACCCCCATGGCCTGTATGCACGCTCACCAAACAACCTCTATGGCCTGTATGCACGCCCACCACATAACCTGCATGTCCTGTATGCACGCCCACCTCACAACCTCCATGGCCTATATGCACGCCAACCACATAACCTGCATGTCCTGTATGCACGCCCACCTCACAACCTCCATGGCCTGTATGCACGCCCACCACATAACCTGCATGTCCTGTATGAACGCCCACCTCACAACCTCCATGGCCTGTATGCACGCCCACCACCCAACATCCATGTCCTGTATGCACGCTCACCACACAACCTCAATGGCCTGGATGCATGCTCACCACACAACCCCCATGGCCTGCATGCATGCTCACCACACAACCTCTATGGCCTGTATGCACGCCCACCACACAACCCCCATGGCCTGCATGCATGCTCACCACACAACCCCCATGGCCTGCATGCATGCTCACCACACAACATCCATGGCCTGTATGCACGCCCACCACACAACCCCCATGGCCTGCATGCATGCTCACCACACAACCTCTATGGCCTGTATGCACGCCCACCACACAACTTCCATGTCCTGTATGCACGCTCACCACACAACTTCCATGGTCTGGATGCAAGCCCACCGCACAACCTCCATGTCCTGTATGCACGCTCACCACACAACCTCCATGGCCTGGATGCATGCTCACCACACAACCTACATGGCCTGTATGCATGCTCACCACACAACCCCCATGGCCTGTATGCATGCTCACCACACAACCTCCATGTCCTGTATGCACGCTCACCACACAACATCCATGGCCTGTATGCACGCTCACCACACAACCTCCATGGCCTGTATGCACGCTCACCATACAACATCCATGGCCTGTATGCACGCTCACCACACAACCCCCATGGCCTGTATGCACACTCACCTCACAACCTCTGTGGCTTGTATGCACGCCCACCACACAACCTCCATGGCCTGTATGCACGCTCACCACACAACATCCATGGCCTGTATGCACGCTCACCACACAACCCCCATGGCCTGTATGCACGCTCACCAAACAACCTCTATGGCCTGTATGCACGCCCACCACATAACCTGCATGTCCTGTATGCACGCCCACCTCACAACCTCCATGGCCTATATGCACGCCAACCACATAACCTGCATGTCCTGTATGCACGCCCACCTCACAACCTCCATGGCCTGTATGCACGCCCACCACATAACCTGCATGTCCTGTATGAACGCCCACCTCACAACCTCCATGGCCTGTATGCACGCCCACCACCGAACATCCATGTCCTGTATGCACGCTCACCACACAACCTCAATGGCCTGGATGCACACTCACCACACAACATCCATGGCCTGTATGCACGCTCACCACACAACCCCCATGGCCTGTATGCACACTCACCAAACAACCTCTATGGCCTGTATGCACGCCCACCACATAACCTGCATGTCCTGTATGCACGCCCACCTCACAACCTCCATGGCCTGTATGCACGCCCACCACATAACCTGCATGTCCTGTATGCACGCCCACCTCACAACCTCCATGGCCTGTATGCACGCCCACCACCCAACATCCATGTCCTGTATGCACGCTCACCACACAACCTCCATGTCCTGTATGCACGCTCACCACACAACCTCCATGTCCTGTATGCACGCTCACCACTCAACCTTTATAGCCTGTATGCACGCTCACCACACAAGACTCCATTGCTAAACAAAAAGCATGTTACAGCGGGTCTATAGATTACTCAGCAACATTTAGACAAGCCTGTGAAATACTGATAGAATAAAGACTGGTCGGATGAGACCAAAGTTCAACTCTTTGGATGCAATAATACACACCGAGCAAAAGGCACAGGTCAAAAGGCACTGCATGTCACCCCCAAAACACCATACCAACAGTGAAGTCTGGAGGTGGGAACATCATGGTGTGGTGTAGGTTTTTCAGCCTAAGTTACTGGCAAACTTCATATAATTGAAGGATGAATGGACGAATATACCGAGACATTCCTGATAAAAATCTGCTGCCATCTACAAGGATGATGAAGAAACAAGGTTGGTCATTTCAGCAAGGCAATGATCCTGAACACACTGCCAAGGAAACTCAATTGGTTTCAGAGAAAGAAAATATAGCTGCTAGAATGGCCGAGCCGATCACCGGACCTGAATCCTATAGGAAATGTATGGAAGGAACTAAAGTTCAGAGGTCATAGAAGAAGCCACAGAAGTTCCAGGTTGTGACGAGTCTTTGTGTGTAAGTATAGGCCAAAATCCCACCTGAGCAATGCCTGCGACTTGTTTCTCCATACAGGAGGCGTCTTAAAGCTGTCATCCGCAACAAAGGTTTTGCACACAGTGTTACATTTCAGTAAGCGTGTTCAATACTTTTTCCCTAATGATAATTTTCCCTATAATATTTTGCAGGCTAGTAAAGCTTGATCTTCCGTGTCACCTTCCATATTTTCATCATGGCAAATATACCAATCCTGGCAGCTACATACATTAGTAGTACCAGCATTCCTGTCTGTAAGATGCCTTGCAGAATGCCCATCAGCCACCCATGAAACAATTGGCAGGTTAAGGAATGAGAAGGTGTTGCTCCACCAGGAATCCTTGTTTTCATGGTGTCCTTGCAAGCATTCTCTATTTCATTACTTATTTCTATCTTGGCCTTTACTTGTAACTTCTTTGCAGGGTCTATGTAGCACAATGGTGTGTTGATTAGTGACTACAATTAGCTGTTTTTGTATAACATTAGCGGCCTTTAGAACATCAAGGACTTGGAAGATCTGGTCATCTAGGTGATACTAGCTTGTCCCACAGCTGGGTTATGAAAACGGAAACAAACATGCTGCTTACAGTCTTATTTGCCACCTCCATTTCTAAAGGTACCTTCACACTGAGCAACTTTCCAACGAGAACGACAGCGATCCGTGACGTTGCAGCGTCCTGGATAGCGAGCTCGTTGTGTTTGACACGCAGCAGCGATCTGGATCCCGCTGTGATATCGCTGGTCGGAGCTAGAAGGCCAGAACTTTATTTCGTCGCTGATCACCCGCTGTCATCGCTGGATCGGCGTGTGTGACGCCGATCCAGCGATGTGTTCACTTGTAACCAGGGTAAACATCGGGTTACTAAGCGCAGGGCCGCACTTAGTAACCCAATATTTACCCTGGTTACCATTGTAAAAGTTAAAAAAAAACCACTACATACTCACATTCTGATGTCTGTCACGTCCCCCGGCGTCCACAGGGTTAAACTGCTTTCGGCAGGAGCGCTGCTAATGCTGCGCTGCTGCCGAGAGCTTCCTGCACTGACTGTGTCAGGGCCGGCCATAAAGCAGAGCACAGCGGTGACGTCACCGCTGTTACTGCCGGCACTGACACATTCAGTGCAGGGAAGCTCTCGGCAGCAGCGCGTGCATATTAGCAGCGCTCCTGCCAAAAGCAGTTTAACCCTGTGGACGCCGGCGGGGGACGTGACAGGCATCAGAATGTGAGTATGTAGTGTTTTTTTTTTTTTTTTACTTTTACAATGGTAACAAGGGTAAATATCAAGTTAATAAGCGCGGCCCTGCACTTAGTAACCCAATGTTTACCCTGGTTACCCGGGTGCTGCAGGGGGACTTCGGCATCGTTGAAGACAGTTTCAACGATGCTGAAGTCGTTCCCCTGATCGTTGGTCGCTGGAGAGAGCTGTCTGTGTGACAGCTCCCCAGCGACCACACAACGAATTACCAACGATCACGGCCAGGTCGTATCGCTGGTCGTGATCGTTGGTAAGTCGTTTAGTGTAACGGTACCTTAAGATGGGGCTTACCATTGGGTCTGGAATTGTCTGCAGCTCGTCTGTACAATGTGTGTCTAGGGATTGTGTCACGGGTTTATTGTGACAGCCCCTATCTGTCCCCTCCCCCACCCAAGGAAGTGGAGAGTTGTGTGTATGAATACACAAACCAGACTAACAGGGGAAGACATACAAGGATAAATGAAAATACCAATTATACAAATATGCACTCACAAACAACAGAGTGGAACATCAGGAAGTAAATGAAGGAAAACCAAATAGGAGAGGATGGGGATATGCACACAGACAAATCACCAAGTAACAGTCTCTTGAACAACACTTTGAATGCCTCCTCAAACAATCTACACCTCAAACTCCAGAACCAGGCAGTATCAAACTAACTCTGGCAATGTCAGCTTGCCAGAGGCAAGTATATAGCAGAGAGGAGTGGCCAACGCTGAACAGCTGAGACCATCAAAGGAGAAAAGCTCCAGGAGCTATGAACTGAACAGATTAACCCCTGCACTGCTAGAAGAAACCTGCATTGTTTAATATTAAGGTGAAGTGCTTCTAATCAGTGAAAGAGTAAAAGAAATCAGACATTCAGGAGCTCAGTAAGGCACTTGGCCCTAGTGTCTTCTCCATCAGAAGTAATCTGTATAGGAGGGATTGCTAGGGTGCCTGTTGTGAATTTGGATTCTGGGCTCCCCCGGTGGCTACTGGTGGAATTGAACTGGTGTCTTCATCTTCTCTGTTCACCTGTTCCCATCAAGATGTGGGAGTCGCTATATAACCTTGCTGCTCTGTTAGTTGCTTGCCGGTCAACAATGTTATCAGAAGCCTCTCTGTGCTTGTTCCTGCTCCTAGACAACTACTAGATAAGTTGGACTCTTGTCCATGTTTGTTTTTGCATTTTGTTCCAGTTCACAGCTGTAGTTTCGTTACTGTGTCTGGAAAGCTCTTGTGAACGGGAATTGCCACTCTGGTGTTATGAGTTAATGCCAGAGTTTTAAAGTAATTTCTGGATGGTGTTTTTGATAGGGTTTTCAGCTGACCATGAAAGTGTCCTTTCTGTCTTCTGCTATGTAGTAAGTGGACCTCAAATTTGCTAAACCTATTTTCATACTACGTTTGTTATTTCATCTCAACTCACCGCCAATACATGTGGGGGGCCTCTGTCTCCTTTCGGGGTATTTCTCTAGAGGTGAGCTAGGACTAATATTTTCCTCTGCTAGCTTTATTTAGTCCTCCGGCTGGGCTGGGCATCTAGAATCAACGTAGGCATGCTACCCGGCCACTGCTAGTTGTGCGTTAGGTTTAGTTCATGGTCAGCTCAGTTCCCATCTTCCAAGAGCTAGTTCCTATATATGCTTATGCTATGTTCTCTTGCCATTGAGATCATGACAGTTTGACCGGCCCGCAAAGTGTTAATTGTTTGGGCTGAAGCAGGAGAAAAAGAAGTGTTGAAGGGAAATTTTTTTTTTCCCCCCTCAGAGTTTTGCTGCCTAGCCCTTAATTGCTGTCTAGCTGCTTCTTACCTCCTCTTAACCCTTGAATGGCTCTGTGTCCACCTCTTTGTAATGGATCTTCAGAGTGTAACTGCAGGTTTGAATAATCTCGCCACGAAGGTACAAAATTTGCAAGATTTTGTTTGTCATGCACCTGTATCTGAGCCGAGAATTCCTTTGCCGGAATTTTTCTCGGGGAATAGATCCGGGTTTCAGAATTTTCGAAATAATTGCAAATTATTTTTGTCTCTGAAATCTCGCTCTGCCGGAGACCCTGCACAGCAGGTCAGGATTGTGATTTCCTTGCTCCGGGGCGACCCTCAAGACTGGGCTTTTTCATTGACACCAGGGGATCCTGCGTTGCTCAATGTGGATGCGTTTTTTCTGGCCTTGGGGTTGCTTTATGACGAACCTCATTTGGAGCTTCAGGCAGAAAAAACTTTGATGTCCCTATCTCAGGGGCAAGATGAAGCGGAAATTTACTGCCAAAGATTCCGTAAATGGTCTGTGCTTACTCAGTGGAATGAGTGCGCCCTGGCGGCGACTTTCAGAGAGGGTCTCTCTGATGCCATTAAGGATGTTATGGTGGGTTTCCCTGTGCCTGCGGGTCTGAATGAGTCCATGACAATGGCTATTCAGATCGATAGGCGTTTGCGGGAGCGCAAACCAGTGCACCATCTGGCGGTGTCCACTGAGAAGTCGCCAGAGAGTATGCAGTGTGATAGAATTCTGTCCCGAAGCGAGCGGCAGAATTTTAGATGGAAAAATGGGTTGTGTTTCTATTGTGGTGATTCTACTCATGTTATATCAGCATGCTCTAAGCGCACTAAAAAGCTTGGTAAATCTGTTTCCATTTGCACCTTACCGTCTAAATTTATTCTATCTGTGACCCTGATTTGCTCTTTGTCATCTATTACCACGGACGCCTATGTCGACTCTGGCGCCGCTTTGAGTCTTATGGATTGGTCCTTTGCCAAACGCTGTGGGTATGATTTAGAGCCTTTGGAGACTTCTATTCCTCTGAAGGGGATTGACTCCACCCCATTGGCTAATAATAAACCACAATACTGGACACAAGTAACTATGTGTATTAATCCGGATCACCAGGAGATTATTCGCTTTCTGGTGCTGTATAATCTACATGATGATTTGGTGCTAGGATTGCCTTGGCTGCAATCTCACAACCCAGTCCTCGACTGGAGAGCTATGTCTGTGTTGAGCTGGGGATGTAAGGGGGCTCATGGGGATGTACCTGTGGTTTCCATTTCATCATCCATTCCCTCTGAAATTCCTGAGTTCCTGTCTGACTATCGTGACGTCTTTGAAGAATCCAAGCTTGGTTCGTTACCTCCGCACCGAGAGTGCGATTGTGCCATAGATTTAATCCCGGGTAGTAAATACCCAAAGGGTCGTTTATTTAATCTGTCTGTGCCTGAACATGCTGCTATGCGAGAATATATAAAGGAGTCCTTGGAAAAGGGACATATTCGTCCATCGTCATCTCCCTTAGGAGCCGGTTTTTTCTTTGTGTCAAAAAAAAGACGGCTCTTTGAGACCATGTATTGATTATCGGCTTTTGAATAAAATCACTGTTAAATATCAATACCCATTGCCGTTGCTGACTGATTTGTTTGCTCGCATAAAGGGGGCCAAGTGGTTCTCTAAGATTGACCTTCGTGGGGCGTATAATTTGGTGCGAATCAGGCAGGGGGATGAGTGGAAAACCGCATTTAATACGCCCGAGGGCCACTTTGAGTATTTAGTGATGCCTTTTGGTCTTTCAAATGCTCCGTCAGTTTTCCAGTCCTTTATGCATGATATTTTTCGCGATTATTTGGATAAATTTATGATTGTGTATCTGGATGATATTCTGATTTTTTCGGATGACTGGGACTCTCATGTCCAGCAAGTCAGGAGGGTTTTCCAGGTTTTGCGGTCTAATTCTTTGTGTGTGAAGGGTTCTAAGTGTGTTTTTGGGGTACAGAGGATTTCCTTTTTGGGATATATTTTTTCCCCCTCTTCCATTGAAATGGATCCTGTCAAGGTTCAAGCTATTTGTGATTGGACGCAGCCCTCTTCTCTTAAGAGTCTTCAGAAATTTTTGGGCTTTGCTAACTTTTATCGTCGATTTATTGCTGGTTTTTCGGATATTGCTAAGCCATTGACCGATTTGACTAAGAAGGGTGCTGATGTTGCTGATTGGTCCCCTGATGCTGTGGAGGCCTTTCGGGAGCTTAAGCGCCGTTTTTCCTCTGCCCCTGTGTTGCGTCAGCCTGATGTTGCTCTACCTTTTCAGGTTGAGGTCGACGCTTCTGAGATCGGAGCTGGGGCAGTGTTGTCGCAGAAAAGTTCTGACTGCTCCGTGATGAGGCCTTGTGCCTTCTTTTCCCGTAAATTTTCGCCCGCTGAGCGGAATTATGATGTTGGGAATCGGGAGCTTTTGGCCATGAAGTGGGCTTTTGAGGAGTGGCGCCATTGGCTTGAGGGGGCCAGACATCAGGTGGTGGTATTGACTGACCACAAAAATTTGATTTATCTTGAGACCGCCAGGCGCCTGAATCCTAGACAGGCGCGCTGGTCATTATTTTTCTCTCGGTTTAATTTTGTGGTGTCATACCTACCGGGTTCTAAGAATGTTAAGGCGGATGCCCTTTCTAGGAGTTTTGAGCCTGACTCGCCTGGTAACTCTGAGCCCACAGGTATCCTTAAGGATGGAGTGGTATTGTCAGCCGTTTCTCCAGACCTGCGGCGGGCCTTGCAGGAGTTTCAGGCGGAGAGACCTGATCGTTGCCCACCTGATAAACTGTTTGTTCCTGATGATTGGACCAGTAGAGTCATCTCTGAGGTTCATTCTTCTGCGTTGGCAGGTCATCCTGGCATTTTTGGTACCAGGGATTTGGTGGCAAGGTCCTTCTGGTGGCCTTCCCTGTCACGAGATGTGCGAGGCTTTGTGCAGTCTTGTGACGTTTGTGCTCGGGCCAAGCCTTGTTGTTCTCGGGCTAGTGGATTATTGTTGCCCTTGCCTATTCCTAAGAGGCCTTGGACGCACATCTCGATGGATTTTATTTCAGATCTGCCTGTTTCTCAGAAGATGTCTGTCATCTGGGTGGTGTGTGACCGTTTTTCTAAGATGGTCCATTTGGTTCCTCTGCCCAAGTTACCTTCTTCTTCCGAGTTGGTTCCTCTGTTTTTTCAAAATGTTGTTCGTTTGCATGGTATTCCTGAGAATATCGTTTCTGACAGAGGGACCCAGTTCGTGTCTAGATTTTGGCGGGCATTCTGTGCTAGGATGGGCATAGATTTATCTTTTTCGTCCGCTTTCCATCCTCAGACGAATGGCCAGACCGAGCGGATTAATCAGACCCTGGAGACATATCTGAGGTGTTTTGTGTCTGCTGACCAGGATGATTGGGTTGCTTTTTTGCCATTGGCGGAGTTCGCTCTCAATAATCGGGCCAGCTCTGCCACTTTGGTGTCCCCGTTTTTCTGTAATTCGGGGTTTCATCCTCGATTTTCCTCTGGTCAGGTGGAATCTTCGGATTGTCCTGGAGTGGATGCTGTGGTGGAGAGATTGCATCAGATCTGGGGGCAGGTGGTGGACAATTTGAGGTTGTCCCAGGAGAAGACTCAGCTTTTTGCCAACCGCCACCGTCGTGTTGGTCCTCAGCTTTCTGTTGGGGATTTGGTGTGGTTGTCTTCTCGTTTTGTCCCTATGAGGGTCTCTTCTCCTAAGTTTAAGCCTCGGTTTATCGGCCCGTATAAGATATTGGAGATTCTTAACCCTGTTTCCTTCCGTTTGGACCTCCCTGCATCCTTTTCTATTCATAACGTTTTTCATCGGTCATTATTGCGCAGGTATGAGGTACCGGTTGTGCCTTCCGTTGAGCCTCCTGCTCCGGTGTTGGTTGAGGGTGAGTTGGAGTACGTTGTGGAGAAAATCTTGGACTCTCGTGTTTCCAGACGGAGACTCCAGTATCTGGTCAAGTGGAAGGGATACGGCCAGGAGGATAATTCTTGGGTGAATGCATCTGATGTTCATGCCTCCGATCTGGTTCGTGCCTTTCATAGGGCCCATCCTGATCGCCCTGGTGGTTCTGGTGAGGGTTCGGTGCCCCCTCCTTGAGGGGGGGGTACTGTTGTGAATTTGGATTCTGGGCTCCCCCGGTGGCTACTGGTGGAATTGAACTGGTGTCTTCATCTTCTCTGTTCACCTGTTCCCATCAAGATGTGGGAGTCGCTATATAACCTTGCTGCTCTGTTAGTTGCTTGCCGGTCAACAATGTTATCAGAAGCCTCTCTGTGCTTGTTCCTGCTCCTAGACAACTACTAGATAAGTTGGACTCTTGTCCATGTTTGTTTTTGCATTTTGTTCCAGTTCACAGCTGTAGTTTCGTTACTGTGTCTGGAAAGCTCTTGTGAACGGGAATTGCCACTCTGGTGTTATGAGTTAATGCCAGAGTTTTAAAGTAATTTCTGGATGGTGTTTTTGATAGGGTTTTCAGCTGACCATGAAAGTGTCCTTTCTGTCTTCTGCTATGTAGTAAGTGGACCTCAAATTTGCTAAACCTATTTTCATACTACGTTTGTTATTTCATCTCAACTCACCGCCAATACATGTGGGGGGCCTCTGTCTCCTTTCGGGGTATTTCTCTAGAGGTGAGCTAGGACTAATATTTTCCTCTGCTAGCTTTATTTAGTCCTCCGGCTGGTGCTGGGCATCTAGAATCAACGTAGGCATGCTACCCGGCCACTGCTAGTTGTGCGTTAGGTTTAGTTCATGGTCAGCTCAGTTCCCATCTTCCAAGAGCTAGTTCCTATATATGCTTATGCTATGTTCTCTTGCCATTGAGATCATGACAGGTGCCCCTAGCTTTAGGGATAGTAAAGGAGCCCCTAGCACCGGGACATCTTACAATTGTGACGTGACAGATTAACAATTACTCTGGTGTAAGGTTCTGTAAAGGTTTATGGGGTCAGGATGGCAAGTGAGCAGACCCCTGTAAAATTGTGGGGTAACTACTTGTAAAGCTGATGTCCACATACAATACACAAACGCTCATGTGCTCCCACGACAGTGTTACTGAATAGACTAGTAATCCATTTAAACAGCGAGGTGGTGCTTAATAAGTCCATCATCTTTCCCTGGTGTTGGGTGTCATTTGAGGTAAAATCTGATATTAGAATTTGCAAGGTGACATTTACACAGTGAAGCTTGAGATTGAGAAGGGCATCAACTGCCACACGCTGTGTAATGGTGGCAGTGGAGCCATTACACTGAATAGTCACCTGTAGAGAAAGGAACTCCTGTTGATCTCATCTGGATGCAGCTGCAAGAGGTGAAGTTCTGGAAACAGGAGAGGTCAACACGACTGAAAGCCCAAGGTATTCTTGTCTACCGTAGAGGCAGGCCACTCCTGTTAAACAGCGTCTGTGACTCTGTCACCCATGCAGCTACAGGCAGCCCTCGCTTTTCAGTTGCTATATAGTTTAGTAGGAAAAGTATGATTACTTACTGTCAGTGGAACATTTTTTTCAAAGTCACTGGAATGGCTTGATGAGGCATAGTATTAGAGGATATTGGGCTATGGGTGGATATTAAGCAGTTCTTAGGATGGTCTTTGGAGTTCATGTCTCGGAGCAAGACTTGGAGATGCTTTATCAGTTTATTGCCCCAGTTTCCTGGGGTACAGTAGCTATCAACATGGTCTAAAGGAGCAGGGTAATCATCTTTGGTGCTGCCAGGGTTTTGGACCTTTTTGCACTGCTTGGTGTAGATTCAAGTGTCTTTGCCTTGGAGCTTGACAGAAGTGACAGTAGTTCGTAGTAATGGCTCACTGTGTCTGGGTTCTAGTGGTCTCCTTATATGCCACTGGGGAGATATGGGGGGTCGGTGGGCACCCAGGTCCGCTAGCTGAAACTGCATGGACCTCAGATCGTCCCACTGCACGCCTGCTCTCCCTTTAACATGGACAAAACACTACTCAGACAACACAGGGTGAGGGTAAAACTGTGGCAATACTTAATTGAACCACAAAACAGGCAGATAACACGCAGCACAGTCTCAGAAAAATACCCCAAGATGGTGCACATTACAAAGTCTCACATTCCGCCGACCTGCCGGGATAAGAGCAGCTGTGACTTCAGATCTTCCAGGGCTGACTACTCCTGTGGCACGCACACAGAGAGAAGGTAATGACAAGTGTAGGAAGATGACAGTCCATTCAGGTACAAAGGCCAGTTGACCGAAGGGTCACAACCTGGCTTCTCTGAACATATTCATGGTGCCAGGTGACCTGATGGTCCCAACCTGGTTTCTCCAAGCAAATCTATGGGATCCATGTGACTGGATGGTCCCAACCTGGGATTCACAAATGTATCCATAGTTCAGCGATGATCCATGGAGCAGATCTGTATTCTTCCAACCGAGTGTGAGGTCCCCTAAGCTAGCATCCCGTAGAATAACAAATCACAGCTGTCAAGAAACCCAACTACCATTACTCCAATTGCCACCGCACCAGGGCAATCGGGACGAGGTGGTCAAAGGGACAGGATTGGCGCATCTAATGTGATGTTCCACTTCTGAAGCGGTAGCGGGCTGGAATTTTTAGGCTGGGAAGGGTTCAATAACAGCAACCTTCCCAGCCTGATAATATCAGTTCCCAGCTGTCTGCTTATCAAAAATAGGGGGGGGGGCCCTCATCGTTTTTTTTCATTTATTTACTAGGTTTATCCATGTATAGTAAACTACACATGCACGACCCTAATGATATAATTCACAGATATTTTTATTTCTATCCGTCTACCCCATATCTATATCTTTGCACATCATACCAAACATCATACTGAGGTGCGCGATTCATGTGGAAATTCAGCTGCATGAAAGCCTGAACACACACTAATTGTGGGAACGCACCCTAACAGACGCAAAACATGTGGGGCGTGGACTTTGACGCGCTTGAGCGCCAGCGATACTCGATCAAGTAAAGAGCGTACCCAAGCACCCCACTGTTCCATCAAGTAATGAGCGTACCCAAGCACCCCGATACTCAATTCAGTAACGAGCGTACCCGAGGACCCCACTGTTCAATCAAGTAATGAGCGTACCCAAGCACCCCACTGTTCCATCAAGTAATGAGCGTACCCAAGCACCCCGATACTCAATTCAGTAACGAGCGTACCCGAGCACCCCACTGTTCCATCAAGTAATGAGCGTACCCAAGCACCCCGATACTCAATTCAGTAACGAGCGTACCCGAGCACCCCACTGTTCCATCAAGTAATGAGCGTACCCAAGCACCCCGATACTCAATTCAGTAATGAGCGTACCCGAGGACCCCACTGTTCAATCAAGTAATGAGCGTACCCGAGCACCCTGATACTCAATCCAGTAACGAGCATACCCGAGCACCCCGATACTCAATTCAGTAACGAGCGTACCCGAGGACCCCACTGTTCAATCAAGTAATGAGCGTACCCAAGCACCCCGATACTCAATTCAGTAACGAGCGTACCCGAGTACCCCACTGTTCCATCAAGTAATGAGCATACCCAAGCACCCCGATACTCAATTCAGTAACGAGCGTACCCGAGGACCCCACTGTTCAATCAAGTAATGAGCGTACCCGAGCACCCTGATACTCAATCCAGTAACGAGCATACCCGAGCACCCCGATACTCAATTCAGTAACGAGCGTACCCGAGGACCCCACTGTTCAATCAAGTAATGAGCGTACCCGAGCACCCTGATACTCAATCCAGTAACGAGCATACCCGAGCACCCCGATACTCAATTCAGTAACGAGCGTACCCGAGGACCCCACTGTTCAATCAAGTAATGAGCGTACCCGAGCACCCTGATACTCAATCCAGTAACGAGCATACCCGAGCACCCCGATACTCAATTCAGTAACGAGCGTACCCGAGGACCCCACTGTTCAATCCAGTAATGAGCGTACCCGAGCACCCTGATACTCAATCCACTAACGAGCGTACCCGAGCACCCTGATACTCAATCCACTAACGAGCGTACCCGAGCACCCCAGTGTTCAATTCAGTAACGGGCGTACCCGAGCACCCTGATACTCAATTCAGTAACGAGCGTACCCGAGCACCCTGATACTCAATTCAGTAACGAGCGTACCCGAGCACCCTGATACTCATTTCAGTAACGAGCGTGCCCGAGCACCCCGATACTCAATTCAGTAATGGGCGTACCCGAGCACCCTGATACTCAATTCAGTAACGGGCGTACCCGAGCACCCCAGTGTTCCATCAAGTATCGAGCAGTGGCGAGCATGTTCGCTCATCACTAGGAAACCTACACACTGTAGCGATATTTTTACAATTGAAACTTCTGCTGAGCATACAAATATGGAAACCAAAGTTATTAATGCTAAATATATAGTAATAAATTGTTTAAATGATAATCAAAGTAAGCTATAAAATATTAACAATAACAGTATATACCCCTGCCTGTCTATGTATATATGCTCCTGCTTATCTCTATATACCGTGGTATGTAAAAGTTTGGACACCCCTGCTTAAAATTACTGTTATTGTGAACAGTTCAGCAAATTGAAGATTAAATGATCTAAAAGGCCTAAAGTTACAGATGACACATTTCCTTTATATTTTAGGCAAAAAAAATCATCTTTTAATTTTAAAAATTACAAAAACGAAAATGTGTTGATGCAAAAGTTTGTGCACCCTGCATGGTTAGTACCTAGTAGCACCCCCCTTTTGTAAGTATCACCACTTGTAAACGCTTTTTGTAGCCAGACAAGAATCTTTCAATTCTTCTATGAAGGATTTTCCTCCATTCTTCCTTGGAGAATTTCTCTCGTTTTGTGAGATTCCACTGGCGGGAGTATGCTGTATACAGATTTTTACTTTCACCACTAGGGGGAGCTCACTATATACAGATTTATACAGCCACCATTAGAGAGAGCTCACTGCGTACAGATTTATACAATCGCTACTAGGGGGAGCTCACTACATACAGATCTATACATTCACCACTAGAGAGAGCTCACTGCATACAGATCTATACAGTCACCACTAGAGGGAGCTCACTGCATACAGATCTATACAGTCACCACTAGAGGGAGCTCATTACATATAGGTTTATACAGTCACCACTAGGGGGAGCTCACTACCTACAGATTTATTTAGTTGCCACTAGAGGGGGCTCAATATGTACAGATTTATATAGCCACCACTGGGGTGAGCTCACTACATACAGTACAGACCAAAAGTTTGGACACACCTCATTTAAAGATTTTTCTGTATTTTCATGACACCATCAGTACATGAATGCAACACCATAACCACCGTCAGTACATGAATGCAGCGCCATAACCACCGTCAGTACATGAATGCAGCGCCATAACCACCGTCAGTACATGAATGCAGCACCATAACCGTCAGAACATGAATGCAGTGCCAGAACCACCATCAGTACATGAATGCAGCACCATAACCACCGTCAGTACATGAATGCAGCGCCATAACCACCGTCAGTACATGAATGCAGCACCATAACCGTCAGTACATGAATGCAGCGCCATAACCACCGTCAGTACATGAATGCAGCACCATAACCGTCAGTACATGAATGCAGTGCCAGAACCACCATCAGTACATGAATGCAGCGCCATAACCACCGTCAGTACATGAATGCAGCGCCATAACCACCGTCAGTACATGAATGCAGCACCATAACCGTCAGTACATGAATGCAGTGCCAGAACCACCATCAGTACATGAATGCAGTGCCAGAACCACCGTCATTACATGAATGCAGCACCATAACCGTCAGTACATGAATGCAGTGCCAGAACCACCATCAGTACATGAATGCAGTGCCATAACCACCGTCAGTACATGAATGCATCGCCATAACCACCATCAGTACATGAATGCAGCGCCATAACCACCGTCAGTACATGAATGCATCGCCATAACCACCGTCAGTACATGAATGCAGCGCCATAACCACCGTCAGTACATGAATGCAGCACCATAACCGTCAGTACATGAATGCAGTGCCAGAACCACCGTCAGTACATGAATGCAGTGCCAGAACCACCGTCATTACATGAATGCAGTGCCAGAACCACCGTCAGTACATGAATGCAGTGCCAGAACCACCGTCATTACATGAATGTAGTGCCAGAACCACCGTCAGTGCATGAATAAATCAACAAGCTTAGTATAGCGATCAACTGCAATGTAAGATCAGCCCCATATGCAACTGCATGATATAAACTTACAACTCCCAGTATGTCTTTAAGAATGGTAAGGAGATACAGGGAGTTGTTATTGGTCATCATCGGACTGTAGACCATTCAGGAAACACAGCACTGATGAGGCACAGGCAGTATCACAAATAGACATTTACACCCAGGTACCTTATAGGTGACATCCTCTTTGATTGAAGTTGTTCCCATTCCATTTATCTCCATGTAGCACAGAGATTTCATGCCCAGAGCTTCTTATCTGTGCAGATTTCCTTCTTCAACTTCAGTAGCATTTCCTGACATGGTGAGCTCCCCCTAGTGGTGACTGTATAAATCTATATGTAGTTTGCTCCCCCTAGTGGTGACTGTATAAATCTGTATGTAGTTTGCTCCCCCTAGTGGTGACTGTATAAATCTATATGTAGCTTGCTCCCCCTAGTGGTGACTGTATAAATCTATATGTAGTTTGCTCCCCGTAATGGTGACTGTATAAATCTATATGTAGTTTGCTCCCCCTAGTGGTGACTGTATAAATCTATATGTAGCTTGCTCCCCCTAGTGGTGGCTGTATAAATCTATATGTAGTTTGCTCCCCCTAGTGGTGACTGTATAAATCTATATGTAGTTTGCTCCCCCTAGTGGTGGCTGTATAAATCTATATGTAGCTTGCTCCCCCTAGTGGTGACTGTATAAATCTATATGTACAGGGGCGTAACTACCGCGGTCGCAGGGGTCGCAATTGCGACGGGGCCCGCAGTGCTTAGGGGCCCACCCAGTCCAGCAGACTGGGCGGGCTCCTAAGAACTCTAAGCTACAAAATGGGCCGCCGGCCCTTTAAATAATTCTTCCTTACAGGCCCTGCTGCGCGTGCACTCGCGATCACGGGTGGGACTGCACTTGACCCGCAGCAGAGCCCCTCCACCGCAGAGAGCCGCACACCACTACTATAGCTGCCACTGCTCTGTGCGCACAGGACCTGTGATGAGGTCACAGGAGGGGAGGAGTTGGAGTCACATGATCAAGGGCTTCCGTGTAGTGCAGGACAGTAGTGCAGTGCTGTTTGTCATCATGCTGGAGGAGGGTAAGCTTTTGTGTGAGGTCAGGAGGGGTTTGGGTGGATGTAGCAGAGCAGTGTGTGTATGAGGTGTACAGAGCGGAGCCGGGTGTGTATGAGGTGTACGGAGCAGAGCCGGGTGTGCATGAGGTGTACGGAGCGGAGCCGGGTGTGTATGAGGTGTACGGAGCGGAGCCGTGTGTGTATGAGGTGTACAGAGCGGAGCCGGGTGTGTATGAGGTGTACGGAGCAGAGCCGGGTGTGCATGAGGTGTACGGAGCGGAGCCGGGTGTGTATGAGGTGTACGGAGCGGAGCCGTGTGTGTATGAGGTGTACAGAGCGGAGCCGGGTGTGTATGAGGTGTATGGAGCGGAGCCGGGTGTGTATGAGGTGTACGGAGCGGAGCCGGGTGTGTATGAGGTGTACGGAGCAGAGCTGGGTGTGCATGAGGTGTACGGAGCAGAGCTGGGTGTGCATGAGGTGTACGGAGCGGAGCCGGGTGTGTATGAGGTGTACGGAGCAGAGCTGGGTGTGCATGAGGTGTACGGAGCAGAGCTGGGTGTGCATGAGGTGTACGGAGCAGAGCCGGGTGTGTATGAGGTGTACGGAGCGGAGCCGAGTGTGCATGAGGTGTACGGAGCAGAGCCGGGTGTGCATGAGGTGTACGGAGCAGAGCCGGGTGTGCATGAGGTGTACGGAGCAGAGCTGGGTGTGTATGAGGTGTACGGAGCAGAGCCGGGTGTGTACGAGGTGTACGGAGCGGAGCCGTGTGTGTACGAGGTGTATGGAGCGGAGCCGTGTGTGTACGAGGTGTACGGAGCGGAGCCGTGTGTGTACGAGGTGTACGGAGCGGAGCCGTGTGTGTACGAGGTGTACGGAGCGGAGCCGTGTGTGTACAAGGTGTATGGAGCGGAGCCGTGTGTGTACGAGGTGTACGGAGCGGAGCCGTGTGTGTACGAGGTGTACGGAGCGGAGTCGGGGGTGTACGGAGCGGAGTCGGGTGTGTACGAGGTGTCGCATCTCTGCTTCAGGAAAATGGCCGCCGCGATCTCCATCTGGGCACGCGCGGCATCCTGCGGCCATTTTCCTGAAGCCGCGGCCAGCAGAGCGCCGCTTCTGCGCACGCGCGGCCAAAGGAAGATGGCCGCCCCCACCGATCACCAATGAAATGTCGCACATCACGCTATTTTCACTCCCCTGTGCAGTGGATTCGGGACCTTGGGCATGCGCACACCACTACGCCACCAACGGAAAACTAAGCAAGATCTGGGGGAAGACACCACGCCCATCTGACCAGACCAGCCTGATTGACAGGCGAAAACGACTACTTTGGTAACGTATTTCTGCAGCATAGTTGGGGAATCGGGGTCCACAAAATACACTGTTGCAATGCACAGCTCAGGCCCTATTTAACAGTATTTTTATCTCATACGGAAAAAACGGGGTGACAGGTTCCCTTTAACAGAAAGCCAAAATAACCCCGGGACAGAAGGCGAGAGCAGGGGGGAGGTGCGGGACAGAGCCGCTTTAGGCTAGTTTCACACTAGCGTTAACTGCAATACGTCGCAAATGCGTCGTTTTGCCGAAAATACGCATCCAGCAAAAGTTCTTGCTGGATACGTTTTTTCGTCATAGACTAACATTAGCGACGCATTTGCGACGCATTGCCAAACGTCGCGTCCGTTTTGCGACGCTTGGGCGTGTGGTAGTGGACCGTCGGGAGAAAAAAACCTTACATGTAACGTTTTTTGCTCCCGACGGTCCACTTTTTCCGACCGCGCATGCGCGGCCGGAACTCCGCCCCCACCTCCCCGCACTTCCCCGCACCTCACAATGGGGCAGCGGATGCGTGGGAAAAATGCATCCGCTGCCCCCGTTGTGCGGCGGAGACCACACTAGCGTCGGGAACGTCGGCCCGACGCACAGCGACGGGTTGTTCCCGACGCTAGTGTGAAACTAGCCTTAGTCAGGAGAAGCTGAGGAGCTGCAGCCGGTTTACATCAGCCACCCCTGTACCAGAGGGGAGATTGTGAGTTGTGTATATGAGCTGGTATCTCTGGTGTGTGTGTGTGTGTGTGTGTGTGGTATCTGTAGTGTGTGTGTGATAACTGTAGTATGTGTGTGATATCTGTAGTATGATGTTGTGTGTGTGTGATATCTGTAGTGTGTGTATGTGTGTGTGATATCTGTAGTGTGTGTGTGTGTGTGTGTGTGTGTGTGTGTGTGTGATATCTGTAGTGTGTGTGTGTGTGTTATCTGTAGTGTGTGTGTGTGTGTGATATCTGTAGTATGATGTGTGTGTGTGTGTGTGTGATATCTGTAGTATGTCTGTGTGTGTGTGTGATATCTGTAGTGTGTGTGTGTGATAACTGTAGTGTGTGTGTGATATCTGTAGTGTGTGTAATAACTGATGTGTGTGTGTGTGTGTGTGATATCTGTAGTATGATGTGTGTGTGTGATATCTGTAGTGTGTGTGTGATATCTGTAGTATGTGTGTGTGTGAGGCAGCGGCGTAACTACTACGGTCGCAGCTGCAAGCGGCTCTGGCAGGTCAGGGGGCCGTGAGTCCCCTTGAGCCTGTCTCCCTTATGCTTGTGTCCCCATGTGCCAGTCTCCCTTGCCCATTAGTCCCTGTGTGTCCCCATGTGCCTGTCTCCCTTGTCCCCTTATGCTTGTGTCCCTTGTCCCCGTGTGCCAGTCTCCCTTGCCCATTAGTCCCTGTGTGTCCCCTTGAGCCTGTCTCCCTTATGCTTGTGTCCCCGTGTGCCAGTCTCCCTTGCCCATTAGTCCCTGTGTGTCCCCATGTGCCTGTCTCCTATGTCCCCTTGTGCTTGTGTCAGTCTCCTTTGTCCCCTTGTGCTTGTGTCAGTCTCCTTTGCCCACTAGTCCCTGTGTGTCAGTCTCCCTTTCCCACTTGTCCCTGTGTGTCCCCTTGTGCTTGTATCCCTTGTCCCCTTGTGTCAGTCTCTTGCTCACTAGTCCCTATGTGTCCCCTTGTGCCTGTCTCCCTTGTCCTTGTCCCCGTGTGTCAGTCTCCATTGCCCACTAGTCCCCTTGTATCAGTCTCCCTTGCCCACTATTCCCCGTGTGTCAGTCTCCATTGCCCACTATTCCCCGTGTGTCAGTCTCCCTTGCCCACTAGTCCGTGTCCCCGTGTGCCAGTCTCTCTTGTCCACTAGTCCCCGTGTGCCCTTTGTGTCAGTCTCCCTTGCCCACTTGTGTCAGTCTCCCTTGCCCACTAGACCCCTTGTATCCTTCTCCCCTGCCTCCTAGCCCCCATGTGTCCCCTAGTGCCTGTCTTCCTTGCCCCCTTGTTCCCTCTCCTCTGCCCCCTCGTCACCATTTGCTCGTGTCTTTGTCACTGCCCCTGTATGGAGGGGCTGCATTATACTATGAGGGGGGCTGCATTGTATTCTATGGGGCTTACATTGAATTTTATGGCGGGGGGGGCCCCATTTGGAAGTTCGCACCGGGGCCCATAACTTTGTAGTTACGCCACTGTATATGTAGTTTGCTCCCCCTAGTGGTGACTGTATAAATCTATATGTAGCTTGCTCCCCCTAGTGGTGACTGTATAAATCTATATGTAGCTTGCTCCCCCTAGTGGTGACTGTATAAATCTATATGTAGCTTGCTCCCCCTAGTGGTGGCTGTATAAATCTATATGTAGTTTGCTCCCCCTAGTGGTGACTGTATAAATCTATATGTAGTTTGCTCCCCCTAGTGGTGGCTGTATAAATCTATATGTAGCTTGCTCCCCCTAGTGGTGACTGTATAAATCTATATGTAGTTTGCTCCCCCTAGTGGTGACTGTATAAATCTATATGTAGCTTGCTCCCCCTAGTGGTGACTGTATAAATCTATATGTAGCTTGCTCCCCCTAGTGGTGGCTGTATAAATCTATATGTAGTTTGCTCCCCCTAGTGGTGACTGTATAAATCTGTATGTATTGAGCTCCTCCTAGTGGTGACTGTATAAATCTATATGTAGCTTGCTCCCCCTAGTGGTGACTGTATAAATCTATATGTAGCTTGCTCCCCCTAGTGGTGGCTGTATAAATCTATATGTAGCTTGCTCCCCCTAGTGGTGGCTGTATAAATCTATATGTAGCTTGCTCCCCCTAGTGGTGACTGTATAAATCTATATGTAGTTTGCTCCCCCTAGTGGTGGCTGTATAAATCTATATGTAGCTTGCTCCCCCTAGTGGTGACTGTATAAATCTATATGTAGCTTGCTCCCCCTAGTGGTGGCTGTATAAATCTATATGTAGTTTGCTCCCCCTAGTGGTGACTGTATAAATCTATATGTAGCTTGCTCCCCCTAGTGGTGGCTGTATAAATCTATATGTAGTTTGCTCCCCCTAGTGGTGACTGTATAAATCTATATGTAGCTTGCTCCCCCTAGTGGTGACTGTATAAATCTATATGTAGTTTGCTCCCCCTAGTGGTGGCTGTATAAATCTATATGTAGTTTGCTCCCCCTAGTGGTGACTGTATAAATCTATATGTAGTTTGCTCCCCCTAGTGGTGGCTGTATAAATCTATATGTAGCTTGCTCCCCCTAGTGGTGCCTGTATAAATCTATATGTAGCTTGCTCCCCCTAGTGGTGGCTGTATAAATCTATATGTAGTTTGCTCCCCCTAGTGGTGACTGTATAAATCTATATGTAGCTTGCTCCCCCTAGTGGTGACTGTATAAATCTATATGTAGTTTGCTCCCCCTAGTGGTGACTGTATAAATCTATATGTAGTTTGCTCCCCCTAGTGGTGACTGTATAAATCTATATGTAGTTTGCTCCCCCTAGTGGTGACTGTATAAATCTATATGTAGCTTGCTCCCCCTAGTGGTGACTGTATAAATCTATATGTAGCTTGCTCCCCCTAGTGGTGACTGTATAAATCTATATGTAGTTTGCTCCCCCTAGTGGTGGCTGTATAAATCTATATGTAGTTTGCTCCCCCTAGTGGTGACTGTATAAATCTATATGTAGCTTGCTCCCCCTAGTGGTGACTGTATAAATCTATATGTAGTTTGCTCCCCCTAGTGGTGACTGTATAAATCTATATGTAGTTTGCTCCCCCTAGTGGTGACTGTATAAATCTATATGTAGTTTGCTCCCCCTAGTGGTGACTGTATAAATCTATATGTAGTTTGCTCCCCCTAGTGGTGGCTGTATAAATCTATATGTAGTTTGCTCCCCCTAGTGGTGGCTGTATAAATCTATATGTAGTTTGCTCCCCCTAGTGGTGGCTGTATAAATCTATATGTAGCTTGCTCCCCCTAGTGGTGGCTGTATAAATCTATATGTAGTTTGCTCCCCCTAGTGGTGGCTGTATAAATCTATATGTAGTTTGCTCCCCCTAGTGGTGGCTGTATAAATCTATATGTAGTTTGCTCCCCCTAGTGGTGACTGTATAAATCTATATGTAGTTTGCTCCCCCTAGTGGTGGCTGTATAAATCTATATGTAGTTTGCTCCCCCTAGTGGTGGCTGTATAAATCTATATGTAGTTTGCTCCCCCTAGTGGTGGCTGTATAAATCTATATGTAGTTTGCTCCCCCTAGTGGTGACTGTATAAATCTATATGTAGTTTGCTCCCCCTAGTGGTGGCTGTATAAATCTATATGTAGCTTGCTCCCTCTAGTGGTGATTGTATAAATCTATATGTAGTTTGCTCCCCCTAGTGGTGGCTGTATAAATCTATATGTAGCTTGCTCCCCCTAGTGGTGGCTGTATAAATCTATATGTAGTTTGCTCCCCCTAGTGGTGACTGTATAAATCTATATGTAGTTTGCTCCCCCTAGTGGTGACTGTATAAATCTATATGTAGTTTGCTCCCCCTAGTGGTGGCTGTATAAATCTATATGTAGTTTGCTCCCCCTAGTGGTGGCTGTATAAATCTATATGTAGTTTGCTCCCCCTAGTGGTGGCTGTATAAATCTATATGTAGTTTGCTCCCCCTAGTGGTGACTGTATAAATCTATATGTAGTTTGCTCCCCCTAGTGGTGGCTGTATAAATCTATATGTAGTTTGCTCCCCCTAGTGGTGGCTGTATAAATCTATATGTAGTTTGCTCCCCCTAGTGGTGACTGTATAAATCTGTATGTAGTTTGCTCCCCCTAGTGGTGACTGTATAAATCTATATGTAGTTTGCTCCCCCTAGTGGTGACTGTATAAATCTATATGTAGTTTGCTCCCCCTAGTGGTGACTGTATAAATCTATATGTAGTTTGCTCCCCCTAGTGGTGGCTGTATAAATCTATATGTAGTTTGCTCCCCCTAGTGGTGACTGTATAAATCTATATGTAGTTTGCTCCCCCTAGTGGTGGCTGTATAAATCTATATGTAGTTTGCTCCCCCTAGTGGTGACTGTATAAATCTATATGTAGTTTGCTCCCCCTAGTGGTGACTGTATAAATCTATATGTAGTTTGCTCCCCCTAGTGGTGACTGTATAAATCTATATGTAGTTTGCTCCCCCTAGTGGTGACTGTATAAATCTATATGTAGTTTGCTCCCCCTAGTGGTGGCTGTATAAATCTATATGTAGTTTGCTCCCCCTAGTGGTGGCTGTATAAATCTATATGTAGTTTGCTCCCCCTAGTGGTGACTGTATAAATCTATATGTAGTTTGCTCCCCCTAGTGGTGGCTGTATAAATATGTACAGTACAGACCAAAAGTTTGGACACACCTTCTCATTTAAAGATTTTTCTGTGTTTTCATGACTATGAATATTGTACATTCACACTGAAGGCATCAAAACTATGAATTATCACATGTGGAATTATATACTTAACAAAAAAGTGTGAAACAGCTGAAATTATGTCTTATATTCTAGGTTCTTCACAGTAGCCACCTTTTGCTTTGATGACTGCTTTGCACAGGCTTGGCATTCTCTTGATGAGCTTCACATGTGCATTGGAGTTCCCACATATTAGCATGACTTTGTTATAATCGGTATATATTTGCTCTGCTTATATTGCATTCCCAATGTTTTTTGCCCGCTCCTTACGATAGTTTATTTCAAGCAGTCACTTGTAGGAATACGGATCATTTTTTGAATAATTTGTGAACAATATTTATATTAGGTGACTGTCACCAATATTGTCATGAAATGACTGTAGGGGCAGTAAAGGATGATTTGGTCCCAATTCTTTTTGATACTTATGCCCACGGCTCAGCTGACCTTTCAGAGATAGTAGTCATTGCTTTGGAGGTTCTAGTTTATTGTTGTGTGCACTTTTAAAATGTGCAAATAAAGGTTGATTTTTTATGAAATAAAATTAATGACACTTCTTGATTTAATGGCCAAATGGTCAGTATGTTTACTTGTATACATTTAGCAAGCCAAAACATGCTTCATGGCTATGTTACAACTTCAAAATCCTCAAAACTTAGTTTTGAGATTATGATGAGGATTTAGTGAGATTCTACTCAGTTTATGTTCCAAAAACTTAAGTTAGCATATATCAGAGCAGAATCTCTGAGAATCCTCCTCAAATACTCAAAACTGGGTTCTGGTGATGTATTCATGTACTGAGAGTGGTTTTGATTATGTATTCATGTAAGTACCCCTTTACATTTGTTTGCAGCCCTTGCACCAAAAATGTTATGCACCCCTGGTTTAGATCAAAACATACTGATGTGTGTGAACGACCCAAAAGACTGCAGAGAAAGGAGGGAGAGACAGACCCCAAAAGACTGCAGAGAAAGGAGGAGAGACAGACCCCAAAAGACTGCAGAGAAAGGAGGAGAGACAGACCCCAAAAGACTGCAGAGAAAGGAGGAGAGACAGACCTCAAAAGACTACAGAGAAAGGTGGAGAGACAGACCCCAAAAGACTGCAGAGAAAGCAGGAGAGACAGACCCCAAAAGACTGCAGAGAAAGGTGGAGAGACAGACACCAAAAGACTGCAGAGAAAGGTGGATAGACAGACCCCAAAAGACTGCAGGGAAAGGTGGAGAGACAGACCCCAAAAGACTGCAGAGAAAGCAGGAGAGACAGACCCCAAAAGACTGCAGAGAAAGGTGGAGAGACAGACCCCAAAAGACTGCAGAGAAAGGTGGATAGACAGACCCCAAAAGACTGCAGAGAAAGGAGGAGAGACAGACCCCAAAAGACTGCAGAGAAAGGAGGAGAGACAGACCCCAAAAGACTGCAGGGAAAGGTGGAGAGACAGACCCCAAAAGACTGCAGAGAAAGGAGGAGAGACAGACCCCAAAAGACTGCAGAGAAAGGTGGAGAGACAGACCCCAAAAGACTGCAGAGAAAGGTGGAGAGACAGACCCCAAAAGACTGCAGAGAAAGGAGGAGAGACAGACCCCAAAATACTGCAGAGAAAGGTGGAGAGAGAGACCCCAAAAGACTGCAGAGAAAGGTGGAGAGACAGACCCCAAAAGACTGCAGAGAAAGGAGAGACAGACCCCAAAAGACTGCAGAGAAAGGTGGGAGAGACAGACCCCAAAAGACTGCAGAGAAAGGTGGAGACAGACCCCAAAAGACTGCAGAGAAAGGAGGAGAGACAGACCCCAAAAGACTGCAGGGAAAGGTGGAGAGACAGACCCCAAAAGACTGCAGAGAAAGGAGGAGACAGACCCCAAAAGACTGCAGGGAAAGGTGGAGAGACAGACCCCAAAAGACTGCAGGGAAAGGTGGAGAGACAGACCCCAAAAGACTGCAGGGAAAGGTGGAGAGACAGACCCCAAAAGACTGCAGAGAAAGGAGAGACAGACCCCAAAAGACTGCAGCAGTGACTGTAGCAAAAAGTGATCCTACAAAATACTAACTTGGGATGAAGTCTAATGCACCTTACAATTTTCAGTTTTATATTTTTATAGTTAGAATACAAAGTATCATTTCCTTCACAATTCACAGATATTTGGTACTTGGGAGCATTATGCCACTAATGCTGTTTTCTTATAAAACACAAGGGAATTTTTCACTTGGTACTAGGTTCGTTTCGTCCCGTTGCCTTACCATGCATAGATTTCCTATTCCTTGTGCTGTATTATATGGCTCAGTCTCCAATGCGCATGCGCGGTGCGCTCTGTTACCAGTCCACCTTGACGCGGACATAGGAACCCAGTGTGCACGCACCGTCTCCTTGACGGCCGCGGTAATCTTGCGTTTCGGGGCTGCCGAGCAGTGGATACTTCCGAGTGACGGCAGACTACGCTCATGCGCCGTATAAGGAGCGTTCTTTCACTAGCGCCATCCAGTCTTCCTCCATAGCTATGACGTGATCTGCATCACATGATGTGATTAACACGACCTGACCTACACAGCTCTGCAATGGGTCTCTGCTAGGCTTACTCACACTATACAACTCCATCCATTCCTCTCCAACACGCACATCCTGATGAAGTAGCAACGAAACGTGCGTTGGGGCAGCGGGGCGCAGACTGACTTCACCACCCTGTAAGTATCATATACTTTCCCTTCATTTTCCATACTCATGTAATACTCCTCCACTTTTTAAAGCTACGGTAGATTAATTGCTGCTCTTTACCACAGGCTACACCTTTGTTTGGCTGCATTCAGCCTCTCTGTTGTTAACGCCTAGATTTTTGGTGATTTCCTGCACTTCTTTTTTTTAGTTTTTTTCCAGGCATTTTGTATGATGGATTTATTGTATTATTTGGCACAAATATTTATATTGTCATGGAGGCCTCTCCTATAATACACGAGATGGAGGCCTCTCCTATATTGCACGAGATGGAGGACTCTCCCATATTACACGGGAAGGAGGCCTCCCCTATATTACATTATATTATATTGTTGGGTGTTTGTGAATATATACAGCTCCCACCAGCCGTGGGAGGACTATGGGCTGGTGGGAGGTGAGGAAGATAAATGTCCCTTAGTAAGATCTCATAGAAATACTCCAATCTCCATTGAGTATTGTAAAAAAAATAATTACAAAAATAAAGATACACTACCGTTCCAAAGTTTAGGGTCACCCAGACAATTTTGTGTTTTCCATGAAAACTCATACTTTTATTAATCAAATGAGATGCCAAATGAATGTAAAATCTAGTCCAGACATTGACAAGGTATATCAGTATAGCTAAAGGATCAGCAGGTTGTGTAGTCAAGAATAGCCAGAGGTCGGTACACAGGAGCAGCAGTTTAGTTAAAGGATCAGCAGATAGCGTAGTCAGGAATAGCCAGAGTTTGGTACACGGAGCAGCAGTATAGTTAAAGGATCAGCAGGTTGTGTAGTCAAAAATAGCTAGAGGTCGGTACACAGGAGCAGCAGTATAGTTAAAGGATCAGCAGGTATCATAGTCAGAAATAGCCAGAGGTCAGTACACAGAAGCAGCAGTATAGTTAAAGGATCAGCAGATAGCGTAGTTAGGGTATAGCCAGAGGTCGGTACACAGGAGCAGCAGTTTAGTTAAAGGATCAGCAGATAGCGTAGTCAGGAATAGCCAGAGTTTGGTACACGGAGCAGCAGTATAGTTAAAGGATCAGCAGGTACCATAGTCAGAAATAGCCAGAGGTCGGTACACAGAAGCAGCAGTATAGTTAAAGGATCAGCAGATAGCGTAGTTAGGGTATAGCCAGAGTTTGGTACACAGAGCAGCAGTACAGTTAAAGGATCAGCAGGTTGAGTAGTCAGGAATAGCCAGAGGTCGGTACACGGAAGCAGCAGTATAGTTAAAGGATCAGCAGGTACCATAGTCAGGAATAGCCAGAGGTCGGTACACAGAGGCAGCAGTATAGTTAAAGGATCAGCAGATAGCGTAGTCAGGGTATAGCCAGAGTTTGGTACACAGAGCAGCAGTACAGTTAAGGGATTAGCAGGTTGAGTAGTCAGGAATAGCCAGAGGTCGGTACACGGAAGCAGCAGTATAGTTAAAGGATCAGCAGGTTGCATAGTCAAGAATAGCAAGATTTATGCAAACACGAGATCTAAACTACATTGTTGTTGTATAAAATGTACTTACAAAAATGAAGGTTCTTCGCTGTCACGAAAAGTGGGGGTGACATTCGGCCGACACACGGCTATCACATGTGTAGGTGGGCTTATCTTAGTTATCCCTCCACTGCTAACAATGTGGTGAAACACAAAGAAGGCTATTGACCTATTTTAGATATCCCACTGCTGCTACAATATATCTCGAACTGCAGGGATTTATGTATATCCCGCTTTCCAGTTCCGTTTTGGAACTTGCAGCTCTCTGGCACCCCCCTTTACCCTCAGGTCAGGTACTGCACCTAGGGTAACTAGTTGCCAGAGAGGCTGCCTGCTACGTACTGGCTATTCGGCACGCTACAGTAAGGGCGATATAACTACTCCCACACAGGCGGGAACAATAATTATCAATGCTGCCGGTCGCTGCAAAGAAGCCCAATTGCACAGGACAAAGTCGCTGCTACCAGCTCCAATTTTCACAAGGATTAACGGGTCCGGAGTCAACCCAAATTAGTAGAGTAATTAACTTCTTGCAGGGTCCTATTGCAGCAGCTGCCCAGGTAAGAATGAAGGCTGGGCTGAGTGCAGTGACTTATACTTCTGGGCTTGTGACATCACTTAAGGGGTTGAGTTACCACCACCATCGCCTTTCCTCAGAGTTACAGATTTGCTAGCAATACCTATAATTATCATAACTTGGCTTGAGAGCCTAGCAGAATAACGGCACACACATCACTCATCTTATATTGAAATTAGCTTTCTAATGATTCCAAGCTCAGACTAGCTATTCCACTCGGTTAAGAACTCCATTTCTCGGGTTCTGTTAGTGCTAGAATTTAGCAACAGGTGCTGTAGCGAAGCTCTATCAAAGCACGTTCCAAATATGTACCTGTCATATTTCTATCATACACTGGCATCGCATTATGGCTTCTTTAATATCTCCCCCACATACAGCAAGCACATGGGTTTCAGACAAAAGAATTTGCACAACTTCCTGCCTTTGCGAAGGAGGAGGGGGGTCAGAGCCCCACACTGGAGTTTCAAGTTACACAGTGTCTCTGCCCTAGGGCTTTGTGTCTATACCAGCGAATGCAGTGAGGGTGGAAGGGAAGGGGTGTTGAAGCTGTAGCATGTGTCTAGGACCATAGTCACATGTGCAAAAATCCCTCAGACCATGGTATTTTACATTATCGTGACATTAGCACATAAATTGGCCAATTTATGTACGCCCATCAACCACAGCAAGGTGACCTCGTTCTGATGGGTCTATCATCCTAAACATGCCTCTCTTGGGCTATAAGCCTACAATTTAAGGGCAGGTAAGAGCCAGCACTAATTAAAAGCACCCTTGAGCTGATAGGAGGAGAGCAGAGTCAGAAAGGGGGCAGTCACAACCTCCAATAGTAAACAGCAAAAAAAACAAACAAAAAAACAAACTGACCAGCTCCTCTGTATAGGGGTTTTTCTGTTTTTCACCTGTCTCTTTACATTCTCCCCAATCTTGTCTTTTCTTTACCTTCTTTCTTATCTTGTCTCTATCTCCTATTTTGAATCTGTCTCTTTCACTTCTTTTTCTTTACATTTCCTCCAATCTTTTTTCTGTCTGTTTCATTTCTCTTTATCTTGTCTTCTACATTGCATCTCTCTCTTTACTTTCTCTATTAACTTCAGTCTCTCTCCCATCTTATATCCGTCTCTCACCTCTCTCTGAACCTTCTTTCCATCTTTCAGTTCTCTCTCCTTACCTTCTCACCGATCATGTTTCTCTCCTCACTCTTTACCTTCTCTATTATCTTGTTTCTTTTACCTCTTTACCTTTGCTTGTGTCTCCCTCATCTTTACCTTCTTCCTTAAGCTGGAGTCACACTAAACGACTTACCAACGATCACGAGCAGCGATACGACCTGGCCGTGATCGTTGGTAAGTCGTTCTGTGGTTGCTGGGGAGCTGTCACACAGACAGCTCTCTCCAGCGACCAACGATCAGGGGAACGACTTCGGCATCGTTGAAACTATCTTCAATGATGCCGAAGTCCCCCTGCAGCACCCGGGTAACCAGGGTAAACAGTGCTTCCCTGCACTGAATGTGTCAGCGCCGGCAGTAACAGCGGTGACGTCACCGCTGTGCTCTGCTTTACGGCCGGCGCTGACACAGTCAGTGCAGGGAAGCTCTCGGCAGCAGTGCGTGCATTAGCAGCGCTCCTGCCGAAAGCAGTTTTAACCCTGTGGACGCTGGGGGACGTGACAGACATCAGAATGTGAGTATGTACTGTTTTTTTTTTTAATTTTTATAATGGTAACCAGGGTAAATATTGGGTTACTAAGCGCGGCCCTGATATTTACCCTGGTTACAAGTGAACACATCGCTGGATCGGCATCTCACACGCCGATCCAGCGATGACAGCGGGTGATCAGCGACCAAAAAATGGTCCTGATCATTCCCCAACGACCAACGATCTCCCAGCAGGGGCCTGATCGTTGGTCGCTGTCACACATAACGAGATCGTTAGCGGGATCGTTGCTACGTCACCAAAAGCGTGACGTTGCAACGATATCATTAACGATATCGTTATGTGTGACTCAGCCTTAAGTCTGTCTCTCCTATCTTGTGTCTCTTACTTGATGTCTGTCTTTATCTTAATTCAGTGTACCCGTTTCTACTTTCTCTCCTATCTTTTGTCTCCTTCTCTAGTGTCTTATCATGGACATACACTCACCGGCCACTTTATTAGGTACACCATGCTAGTAACGGGTTGGACCCCCTTTTGCCTTCAGAACTGCCTCAATTCTTCGTGGCATAGATTCAACAAGGTGCTGGAAGCATTCCTCAGAGATTTTGGTCCATATTGACATGATGGCATCACACAGTTGCCGCAGATTTGTCGGCTGCACATCCCAAAGATGCTCCATACAAGGCAGGATGGATCCATGCTTTCATGTTGTTTACGCCAAATTCTGACCCTACCATCCGAATGTCGCAGCAGAAATCAAGACTCATCAGACCAAGCAACGTTTTTCCAATCTTCTACTGTCCAATTTCGATGAGCTTGTACAAATTGTAGCCTCAGTTTCCTGTTCTTAGCTGAAAGGAGTGGTACCCGGTGTGGTCTTCTGCTGCTGTAGCCCATCTGCCTCAAAGTTCGACGCACTGTGCGTTCACAGATGCTCTTAGGCCTACCTTGGTTGTAACGGGTGGCGATTTGAGTCACTGTTGCCTTTCTATCAGCTCGAACCAGTCTGCCCATTCTCCTCTGACCTCTGGCATCAACAAGGCATTTCCGCCCACAGAACTGCCGCTCACTGGATTTTTTTTCTTTTTTGGACCATTCTCTGTAAACCCTAGAGATGGTTGTGCGTGAAAATCCCAGTAGATCAGCAGTTTCTGAAATACTCAGACCAGCCCTTCTGGCACCAACAACCATGCCACGTTCAAAGGCACTCAAATCACCTTTCTTCCCCATACTGATGCTCGGTTTGAACTGCAGGAGATTGTCTTGACCATGTCTACATGCCTAAATGCACTGAGTTGCCGCCATGTGATTGGCTGATTAGAAATTAAGTGTTAACAAGAAGTTGGACAGGTGTACCTAATAAAGTGGCCAGTGAGTGTATGTAAAGGTGACGCTGTGGCGATATAGACAACGAGCCGACCTAAACTAGATCGCTGGAGCGTCGCTGTTTAGGTCGCTGTAGAGACGTCAAACACAGCAACTCCAGAACGATGCAGGAGCGATCCAGTGACGTAACGGCGACTCACTTCTCGTTCTCGCTGGTTGTTAGCTTCATGTCAAACAGCCGGAGTGTACCGACTGGCTAGAAGGAGACGCTGCGACGCCCCCTATGCTCATTGCTGGCGTCGTTACTTTTGATGTCAAACATGACGATACACGCCGACCTGGCGACGAAATAAAGTTCTGGACTTCTAGCTCCGACCAGCGATGGCACAGCGGGATCCAGATCGCTGCTGCGTGTCAAACACAACGAGATCGCTATCCAGGACGCTGCAACGTCACGGATTGTTGTCGTTCTCTTTGCAAAGTTGCTGAGTGTGACGGTACCTTTAGTTTCTGTATTGCTCTCCTCAGATGGATGACTCCATGGAGTCAGGATGGTTGTCTCCTCACCCTTAAAGTCTGGACTGTGTTGAAAGCTCTGCCACATTGTGTCAGTGAAAATGCCGGCATATAGGGTAAATGTGCGAGTTCACACCACCAGATGTGAATCTGTGATCCTTTGCAGTAACGTGGCCATGATCAGCCTCAGGGTCCCGGAGATTCTCATCATCACCAGAGGATGAGGCCTGGCAGCCCTCAACCCTTTACATTCAGGACCAAGGGTACTGACAAAGAGAATCAGATTGGTGGACGTAATCTGCACCCTATCACACCTCACAGCTGAGGGGATGTTACAATGTATCACATATAAATGTCTTCTGCGAACTAAACGGATACACTGTAACAAGCCTTCAGCTTGAAAAGTATTACATAAAAAAAAGATTTATCCAAAGTATGTAGACAGAAATGTAACCTTTTACTGAGAGTACAGATCCTGAAACACATTACATATGATATAGGGAGAGTCAAGAAACAAATGTCTGTTCCCGACTCTTCCAAAACTTTCCTCACAATGGTGAATAGTAAGGGTACATTCCCACAGTCAGTAAATGTTGCGTACATCCAGTGTCCAGATGTTACAGCACAGTGGAAGATTTCAAGAAACCCCACGTTCACTATGCGTGCACCGACTGTCACGATTCCCACCGTGCTGACACCAATGGGTCACGGATCGTGGGTGACCTTTTCCCAGCACACGGCTATCACATGTGCAGGGGGGCTTATCTTAGTTATCCCTCCACTGCTACAATGTGATGAAAACACAAACAAGGCTATTGACCTATCAATTTACCGCAGGGGCTTATTTTAGTTATCCCACTGCTGCTACAAAATCACGAACTGCAGGGATTTATGTATATCCCGCTTTCCAGTTCCGCTTCGGAACTTGCAGCTCTCCGACGCCCCCCTTACCCTCAGGTCAGTCAGGGAACTACATCTGGGATAATTAGTCGCCGGACGGGCCGCTTCACTGTGGACTGGCTAGCAGGCACGCCGCAGCGAGGGAATTATAAATGCTCAGGCCGCAGCCAGACAATAGATTATAAACCCCGTTCCGTCACTGCCAGCTCACCTGCCTAGCCCAAAACACACTTTGCTGCCACCAGCTCAGATTTCTCACAGAGAGCGTAATTACTTCAGGTACGTGAAAATTCGCACAGAACATGGAGAAGACAAAACTAGTAAATTTATAGTTTACTCCAAAAGATTAGGCAGTGTTTATAAAAGATATAGAAAGATGTTACAATATGAGACAAAGTATGTACAGCAATTATAAAATAAACAGGGAGAAAAGAAAGATAGAACTCACATTATGCTTAAGTCATTTCAGGCTAACCAGGCTGGTAGGCGGAGCCAAATGTCCCAGTTCATCAGCCAAGACCTGCTGTAACAGCTCCTCAGGCAAGACTGAAGGCTGGGTTAAGTGCAGTCACTTATACTTGTAGGCTTGTGACATCACGAAAGGAGCTGAGTTACCACCGCCCTCCCCTTTCCCTCAAAGTTACAGATTTGCCAGCCTAACTTATTATTATATCTTCCCTGGACAACCTAGCAGAGTAACGGCACCCACATCATTCATCTTGTATTGAAATTTGCTTTCTAATGATACCGCATTCGATCTAGTTGTTCCACACGGTTCAGGAGAAATCCACACTTTGTACTCGTTGTGTTTAGCTGCTAGCGCTTACAGTGGTTGACAGAACTACCGATGGAAATTCGCAATATGGACTTCTTATTTTTCTAGCCTAAATTGGTGGCCCAATATCTTATTATAATAGAACAAAGAACCTCATGTCTTTTGAGAGAGACTAGATCAGTTTCAGCTGGTACTAGATGGGAGAATTGTCTATTGCAGCTACAGAGGTCGTAAAAATTCTTGTGGAGAGAGGGAATGAGAGGTTTAGAATTTACATACACACACAGCAGAAACAAAGAGAGAAGGGGGGGGTCAGAGCCTACAGCATTTGTGCTATCAGGAAAAATGAAAAATCCTACTCCATTTTATACATTATTGTGACACGGGCATGCAACATATCTTTCCAGACTGCAGCATGTCAATTTATCATGCAGAGACGCTCCGTCTCCGTAAGATAAATATCACCCGTACAATGTATAGGACACGGTGATTCCGCATGGTTCAGTGAACAAATGCGTTCAAAAACCGGCAGCACTTTGGACGGAGCGGACACGTGATGCAATTTACTGAACATGTGTACCCGGCCTTACCTGTGTGTAGAATTCCTGAAAGACATCTATGGAACCACAGCCACACCGCGATCAGAATACACACAGCCACTCACAGCGTACACACAGCCTCACACTGTAATCAGCATACACACAGTCATGTACAGCATACACACAGCCACGCACTGCAATCAGCATACTCCGTTATCAGCGTACACAGCCACACACAGCGTACACACAGCCTCACACCGCAATCAGCATACTCCGTGATCAGTGTACACACAGCCACACACAGCATACACACAGCCTTACACCGCAATCAGCATACACACAGCCACGCAGAGCGTTCAGCATGCACAGCCTCACACCGTAATCAGCATGCACACAGCCACGCACAGCATACACACAGCCTCACACCGCAATCAGCATACACCGTGATCAGCGTACACACAGCCTCACACCACAATCAGCATACACACAACCACACACCGCAATCAGCATACACTGCGATCAGTGTACACACAGCCACGCACAGCCTTACACCGCAATCAGCATACACACACAGCCACGCAGAGCATTCAGTGTGCACACAGCCTCACACCGCAATGAGCGTACACACAACCTCACACCGCAATCAGCATACACCGCAATCAGTGTACACACAGCCACGCACAGCGTACACAGCCTTACACCGCAATCAGCATACACACAACCACACACCGCAATCAGCATACACTGCGATCAGTGTACACACAGCCACGCACAGCCTTACACCGCAATCAGCATACACACAGCCACGCAGAGCGTTCAGCATGCACACAGCCTCACACCGCAATCAGCGTGCACACAGCCATGCACAGCGTACACACAGCCTCACGCTGCAATCAGCATACACCGCGATCAGCGTTAACAGCCTCACACCACAATCAGCATACACACAGCCTCACACCGCGATCAGCGTGCACACAGCCTCACACCACAATCAGCATACACACAGCCACGCACCGCGATCAGCATGCACACAGCCTCACACCATAATCAGCATACACAGCCACACACCGCGATCAGCGTGCACACAGCTTCACACCACAATCAGCATGCACACAGCCATGCACAGCATACACACAGCCTCACACCGCAATCAGCATGCACAGCGTACACACAGCCTCACACCGCAGTGTCCACACAGCTACGCACAGCGTACACAGCCTCGCACTGCGATCAGCGTACACACAGCCTCACACCACAATTAGCGTGCACACAGCCACGCACAGCATACACACAGCCTCACACCACAATCAGCATACACTAGGATCAGTGTACACAGAGACACCCACAGCGTACACACAGCCGCACACTGTGATCAGTGAACCCACAGCCGCGCAAAGCGATCAACGTACACAGCTGCGCAACACAATCAGGATACCCAGAGCCGTGCAGCACAATCCATGTACCTGTACCCACGCACCACTATCTGCGTACCCAAAGCCGCCACCATGAATCACACACATTACTATCACCCTCCGCTATCACATACACCGTGTGTCACATCACTACTGCCCTCCGCTATCACATACACCATGTGTCACAGATCACTACCGCCTCCACTATCACATACACCGTGTATCACACATCACTGCTGCCCTCCGCTATCACATACACCGTGTATCACACATCACTACCGCCCTCCACTATCACTTACACCGTGTATCACACATCACTGCCATCCTCCGCCATCACATACACCGTGTATCACACATCACTGCCGCCCTCCACTATCACATACACCGTGTATCACACATCACTGCTGCCCTCCGCTATCACATACACCGTGTATCACACATCACTGCCATCCTCCACCATCACATACACGGTGTATCACACACATCACTGCCGCCCTCCACTATCACATACACCATGTATCACACATTACTACCGCCCTCCGCTATCACATACACCGTGTATCACACATCACTGCCACCCTCCACTATCACATACACCATGTATCACACACATTACCGCCCTCCACTATCACATACACCGTGTATCACACATTACTACCGCCCTCCGCTATCACATACACCGTGTATCACACATCACTGCCGCCCTCCACTATCACATACACCATGTATCACACACATCATTACCGCCCTCCACTATCACATACACCGTGTATCACACATTACTACCGCCCTCCGCTATCACATACACCGTGTATCACACATCACTGCCGACCTCCACTATCACATACACCGTATCACACATCACTGCCACGCTCCGCTATCGCATACACCGTGTATCACACATCACTACCGCCCTCCGCTATCACACCGTGTATCACACATCACTGCCGTCCTCCACTATCACATACACCGTGTATCACATCACTGCCGCCCTCCACTATGACATACACCATGTATCACACACATCATTACCGCCCTCCACTATCACATACACCGTGTATCACACATTACTACCGCCCTCCGCTATCACATACACCGTGTATCACACATCACTGCCGCCCTCCATCATCACATACACCGTGTATCACACACATCACTGCCGCCCTCCGCTATCACATACACCGTGTATCACACATCACTGCCGCCCTCTATCGCATACACCATGTATCACACATCACTGCCACCCTCCACCATCACATACACCGTGTATCACACACATCATTACCGCCCTCCATCATCACATACACCGTGTATCACACACATCATTACCGCCCTCCGCTATCACATACACTGTGTATTACATACAGTTGTGGCTGAACATGTTGGTACCCTTGAAATTGTTCCAGAAAATGAAATATTTCACTCAGAAAACTATTGAAATACATGTTTTTTTATTCACAGGTTTAGTTCCTTTGTTTATATTAGAACAGCCCCCCAAAAAAACAAAAAAGAAAAAAACAACAATCGTAGTTTCACACAAACCCCCCAAAAATGGTCCACTCACAATTGTTGGCATCCTCATCTTCATATTTGGTAACCCCCTTTGGATTAAATAACTGCAATCCATCGCTTCCTATAACCATCCACAAGCTTCTTACTCCTCTCAGCTGGGACCTTGGACGTCTCTTCTTACAATCTGCTCCCGGTCTCATATTTCACCTTCTCCCATCAGCGATTGTAAGATCTCTCCACAGGGGATCAATGGGATTTAGATCCAGACCCTGTTACTTGCCACAGGAGAGTGGGAACGAGCATCAAATGCAGGAAATAAAGATGTGTACCCACAATTTTGGAAAAGTGTCAACAATTTTGTCCTACCCATTTTGGGGATTTTGTGTGAAATTTGCCTTTTTTTTGTGATGTTCCAATACACAAAGGAAATAAACCTGTGTATAACAAAACATGGGGAATTGTGATAATGTTCTTGGAGAAATACTTTGCTTTCTGGAACAGTTTAAATTATTATTTCTCTTTTAATAATAAAGACTTTCTATGATTTTGGTTCTCTTGGTGCTTCATTGTTCTTTTTGGTTTTGCACAGTTTAAAGGGTGCCAACATTTTCAGCCAAGACATCCCTGCCGCCCTTCACTATCATATACACCGTGTATCACACGTCACTATCGCCCTCTGACATCACACACATCAGCACCACCACCCTCCATAGAGAATCATCCAACCGCAGTCATTACGTACACTGCTGAGGTAAAATGAAAGCTGAGCTCCAATTGGTTACTGTGGACAAGGAAAGTTGAGCTCTGATTGGTTGCTAAGGGTATCAGCGGCAGATTTAACTGTAAGACAGTTTACTGAACACAGAGCATGAGGGAAGTACGGGCCGATCACCGAGGTACCACCGACAGGATTAGATACACCAGACACCATCACAGGAGAGGATTAGATGCACCACTAGGTGAGTATCACACAGGAGAGGATTATATACACCAGACACCATCACAGGAGAGGATTAGATGCACCACAAGGTGAGTATCACACAGGAGAGGAGTAGATACATCACCGGGCCATATCACACAGGAGAGTATTAGATACACCAGACTGTATCACACAGGAGAGGATTAGATACACCACCAGACACTATCATGGGATAGTATTACCGTAGATACACGGTTCGGCAGACTGTATCACACAGGATAGGATTAGATACACAGCTCAGAAGACAGTATCACAGAGGATAGGATTAGATACACGGCTCAGCAGTCAGTATCACACAAGATAGGATTAGATACACAGCTCAGGAGTCAGTATCACACAGGATAGGATTAGATACACTGCTCTGCAGTCAGTATCACACAAGATAGGAATAGATGCACGGCCCAGCAGTCAGTATCACACAAGATAGGATTAGATACACAGCTCAGCAGACAGTATCACACAGGAGAGGATTAGATACATGTTTCAGCAGTCAGTATCACACAGGATAGGATTAGATACACAGCTCAGCAGACAGTATCACACAGGATAGGATTAGATACACGGCTCAGCAGACAGTATCACACAGGAGAGGATTAGATACACTGCTCAGCAGTCAGTATCACACAGGATAGGATTAGATACACTGCTCTGCAGTCAGTATCACACAGGATAGGATTAGATACACGGCTCAGCAGACAGTATCACACAGGAGAGGATTAGATACACTGCTCAGCAGTCAGTATCACACAGGATAGGATTAGATACACTGCTCTGCAGACAGTATCACACAGGAGAGGATTAGATACACGGCTCAACAGTCAGTATCACAGAGGACAGTATTAGATACACGGCTCAGCAGTCAGTATCACACAGGAGAGGATTAGATACACGGCTCAGCAGTCAGTATCACACAAGATAGGATTAGATACACGGCTCAGCAAACAGTATCACACAGGAGAGGATTAGATACACTGCTCAGCAGTCAGTATTACACAGGAGAGGATTAGATACGCTGCTCTGCAGACAGTATCACACAGGAAAGGATTAGATACACGTCTCAGTAGTCAGTATCACACAGGAAAGGATTAGATACACGGCTCAGCAGACAGTATCACACAGGAGAGGATTAGATACAAGGCTCAGCAGATAGTATCATACAGGATAGGATTAGATGCACATCTCCTTGGTGGGTCAGTTTGTGGACCCCTTGGTATCGGTGACATGTTGTTTGGGGGTCATCAGTCGGAGCCGCGCTCACTCCAGACATGTAATGGATTAATTGCTGCATTACTTGGAGCTGTCGCTGTGGATTAGTGAGTGCTCTCGGTGTGGATGATGGGCGTCCCAGTATTAATGCTGACATCTCACCGGCTCATTCATGGTTTCAGGGAAGTCAAGGTCATTGATGCTGCTAATGACAGGAAGATGGACGAGAGCCACCGAGGAGAGATGGACAATGTATTTGAACACATGGCATTACAATATTTGTATGTCTATCTGCTCCTCCATCACCGGCGTTCAGTAAAGGCCCCCTCCTTTCTTCATTGACTTGGGTGCAGGAGACAAGGTGGAGTGTTGAACGCCTAGTTACTCAGGATCTTGGAGTAAGCGTCCTGTTTGCAGTTATTTGGTCTGCATTGGTGAGATGTGAGGTATCACCAGGCCTAGATCTACACAAATCTCCGAAGCTCCGTGTAGAAAGAGGCCACACTCATGACATCTCCGTGGGGGTGACAGGTGGAGACCAACAATATACAGAGAGATGAGCCGAAGGACGGAAGATGATGGAACATGTATCCAAGATATCAGAACTTCATCCATCCTACAGGACACGCTCACCACTAATGGGGTCACAGTGCAGGAGGCGACCATTAGAGAGGGTTGAACATAGAAACACAGACTGTTAGAGATGGATGGGACCTCCAGGGTCCTCGTGTCCAACCCCCTACTCAATGCAGAAATCAGACAGATGTCTGCCCAGCCTCTGTTTGAAGACTTCCATTGAAGGAGAACTCACCACCTCTCGTAGTCTCCTGTTCCACTCATTGATCGCCCTCACTTTCAAAAGATTTTTTCTAATATCTAATCTGTATCTTCTCCTTTTCAGTTTCATTCCATTGCTTCTCGTATTTCCATGTGCAAATGAGAATAAAGATGATCCTTATACAATGTGACAGCCCTTCAGATATTTGGAGACAGCTATTAAGTCTCCTCTTAGCCTTCTTTTTTGCAAGCTAAACATTCCCAGATCCTTTAATTGTTCCTCTTTGGACATATTTTGCAGTCCGCTCACCATCCTGGTCGCTCTTCTCTGAACTTGCTCCAGTTTTTCAACGTCTTTTTTAAAATGTGGTGCCCAGAACTGGACTCAATATTCCAGATGAGGCCTGACCAAGGAGGAGTAGAGGGAGATAATATAATATAATCTTTATTTTTATATAGCACTAACATATTCCGCAGCGCTTTACAGTTTGCACACATTATCATCGCTGTCCCCGATGGGGATCACAATCTAAATTCCCTATCAGTATGTCTTTTTTTTTCTAATGAGGGAGGAAACCGGAGTACCCGTAGGAAACCCACGCAAACACAGAGAGAACATACAAACTCTTTGCAGATGTTGTCCTTGGTGGGGTTTGAACCCGGGACTCCAGCGCTGCAAGGCTGTTGTGCTATCCACTGCGCCACCGTGCTGCCCCGCTGGAGATAATTACTTCACATGATCTAGACTCTATGCTTCTTTTAATACATCCTAGAACTGTGTTTGCTTTTTTGGCTGCTGCATCACACTGTTGACTCTTGTGCAGTCTGTGATCTACTAGTATACCCAAGTCTTTTTCACACATGCTGTTGCTTAGTTCTATTCCTCCCATTGTGTAGATGTAATTTTCGTTTTTTTTGCCCAGATGTAGAATCTTGCATTTCTTCTGTTAAATACCATTCTATTAGTCGCTGCCCATTGTTCAATATTATCTAGATCCTCCTGAATTCTATCTTCTCTAGTGTTAGCTATAGGGAAAAAAGTATTCTTGCTATATGTCTGGATTAGTATAAACCACGTCTTACAACAAACAAAACTAATACCATAAAATCACTATTTTATTAAATTTCTTAAAATGTAACAATGTCCTAAACCTTTGACACCAGGCAACAATAATACTACACTAAATCCACTCACATGAAATGGTAGGGGGAGGGAGGGATAAGGGTGTTAGCTATCCCTCCTAGCTTTGCATCATCTGCAAATTTGATCAGTTTACCTTTAGTTCCCTTATCTAGATCATTTATAAAAATGTTGAACAACACTGGGGCCAGGACAGAGCCTTGTGATGCCCCACTTGAAACATTCTTCCAATTTGATGTGCCACCATTTATTACCACTCTTTGAGTACAATCACTGAGCCAGTTATGAATCCAGCTAACCTTAGCCTTGTCAATCCCATACTTGGTCATTTTTTCAATAAGGATAGTATGAGATACTTTTTCAAATCCTTTGCTGAAGTCGAGTTCTAGTATATCTACCGCATTTCCCTGATCCACCAAGTCAGTGATTCCATCATAGAAGGAAACTAGTCTGGCATGACTTGTTTGCTACAAACACATGCTGGCTTTGGTTAGTTGCTGTATTCTTATCCAAGTACTTACATACATGCTGTTTAATAATTTGTTCACAGATCTTTCCTGGTATAAAAGTAAGGCTCACTGGCCTGTAATTTCCTGGCTCCGTCTTTGTTTTCTTTCATTTTTTGAAGTTAGTGACATTTGCCCTTCTTTAATCTTCTGGGACTTCTTCTGTTTTCCAGGATTTTTTCAAAGATTCTGGCTAGTGGTTCTGCAATTTCCTCTGCTAACTCTTTCATGATATCTACTTGTGGGAGGTGACAGGAAGAGAACCCCAATGTCTCTAAGAATCCAGAACTTCATCTTGTAGGATGCTCTCCTCACTACTGAGGTCACAGTACAGAAGACCATTAGAGAGAAGTGCACATAGTACGTACGTGTCGTATTGACAGGTGAAGATCACCTCTGTCTACATTAGCAGACACAGAGGGACTCTTTTGCAAAAACAACCTATGGTTTCTTTGCAATCCAATATCTCTTCATAATGCACAATTCCACTTGCTTTGGAGGTGGAAGTGGCCCCCTACCCATAGGTAGGGTGGAAGTGGCCCATATTGCACCAGTGGTATGTCTACCCTGTCTGTCTAGGAAGATCAGCATGAGGATGCAAGATGCTGGAAGATGTATTTAAGAAGAAGCCAGATCTTCACCCTACAGGAAGATCTGACCATGACTGAGGTGACAGCTCAGGAGGTGACCATTAGAGAGGTACTTACATAATCTCTACATGTGGGGGTGACAGCAGACCAATGTCTAGGAAGATCAGCCAGAATACAAAAAATAATAAAAAATATCTCTAAAAAGTCAGAACTTCATCCTACAGGAAGCTCTAACCAATACTGAGGTGACCGCACAGGAGGCCACCATTAGACAAGGGGCTCTCATGATGATCTATATAAAAAGAGGCCACACTGATGATATCTACGTGAAGCTAGAACCTCACCCTATGGAAAGCTCTGACCACTACTGTGGTCAGTCAGGAGATGACCTTAATAAAGAGGTCTACATCAGATAAGTACATGAGGAGTTCCAGGAGACCACCAGAGCCTAGGACTAAACGTTGGCGGACAGAAAATGCTGGAAAACATCTGTAAGAAGCCAGAACTTCATGCTACAGGAAACTCACCACTACTGAGATTATAGTACAGAAGCATGGTGGTGGAGATAGAGCAATATGAAAAAAATGTCAGAAGACCGCAGACTTTTTAATATCCGTAGAGCCTAAACCCTGCAGTGTAAAGCATGGTGATGAAAATATTCCGGTTTTTAAAATCCACTATGAATTCCTCATTGTTTCACTAATGGCTGGATACTCATCAGGTAGTCGATATTCTAACATGACAATAACCCTTGACATTCCAGTTAATGACTGAGTAGAGAATAAGAGGAATCCTAAATGTCACGGCCTGGATAGAAATGCTATCATGATGCTATAGCAGTATGGGAAACACACACATCTCGCAAGGAACCCCAACATATTGCATGGCTGGAGACAATTCTTATTCTAAAGCAGAATATGGGAGATAACTTTATGTCCAGTTGGTTTGTTCTGGTCATTGATGTCCCTTTGGCTGAGGTGCAGATACTGAGATGGTGGACAAGTACTTTATCACATGCTTGTAGCTCGTGTTCTATGGAGGTGTATGGGGTAGATGCATGCATACTTGTATATTAGAATGTAATCATGTGTCCTCTCCGGTGTTAGTCTCCTGGCATGGTGTGGCTGGCTGGCAGCATTTCTGTTGAATTTCCGGGAGAGAAGAGAGAACAGAACGCTTCTATTATCTGTAGGTGCAGAGACGGCAACTTAATGATGGCAGCAGCGCCTGAGACTCGTTCTCTGCTGCTCTTCATAAATGGCCTTAATTTCTAATTACAGACCGAACAACTGAGCACCTGGGCATCATTACACGTGGTGTCATCACCAGCCAAGCTCTGAGCCCACGTACTTAGTGTCTTGTCCAACAGATTATCCGAGACGGGCTCCCGGTTACCATGTTCTCCTGTACTGTTCTATTTTATGTGAGAAGAACTTGCCATTACTCCACCCGACCCAAACCAACTTTAGTCTCAATCCTCCCATTAGGCTTCTACAACACCAGTAGGAATCATACCTTCATTCTCAACCTTTATGACGTCCTCCATAATCACTTTCATATAATTTTCACAAGATTTTGACTTTCTTTTTTACTCTATTACTTAACCCTTTATAAATAAGTCTTCTACGTCTCCTTCATGATCTCTGCCTTACTACTTCACCACAACTACCAGCCTCATCCAAACCCTCTGAACTTTACCACAAATGATTTCCTGGTCGCTCTACAACTTCCAAATACTAAACACTTAATCTCCGGTTGTGCAGTTTTACACCAAGTTTTCTTATACATTTCCTTACTTGAGGTCTTCCCACAGCTTCCTTCGACTGACAACTAAAGCTCATACACACATGGTCAAAATTGTTGGTACCCCTCGTTTAATGACAGAAAAACCCACAATGGTCACAGAAATAACTTGAATCTGACAAAAGTAATAATAAATACAAAATCTATGAAAATGAACAAATGAAAGTCAGACATTGCTTTTCAACCATGCTTCCACAGAATTTAAAAATTAATAAAACTCATGAAAGAGGCCTGGACAGAAATGATGGGACCCCTGAAAATAATGTGACAAAAGGGACATGTTAAATCGCGGTGTGTCCACTAACTAGCATCACAGGTGTCTACAATCCTGGAATCAGTGAGTGGCCTGTATATAGGGCTACAGATACTCACTGTGCTGTTTGGGGACATAGTGAGTATCACACTCAACATGGACCAGAGGAAGCGAAGGAAAGAGTTGTCTCAGGAGATTAGAAAGAAAATTATAGACAAACATGTTACAGGTAAAAGTTATAAGACCATCTCTAAGCAGCTTGATGTTCCTGTGACTACAGTTGCACATATTATTCAGAAATGTAAGATCCATGGGACTGTAGCCAACCTCCCTGCACGTGGCCGCAGGAGGAAAATCGATGACAAATCAAAGAGACGGATAATACGAACGGTAACAAAAGAGCCAGAAAAACTTCTAAACAGATTAAAGGTGAACTTCAAGCTCAAGGAACATCAGTGTCAGACTGCACCATCCATCGTTGTATGAGCCAAAGTGGACTTCATGGGAGACGACCAAGGAGGACACCATTGTTGAAAAAAAAAACATAAAAAAAGCCAGACTGGAATTTGCCAAACTACATGTTCACAAGCCACAAAGCTTCTGGGAGAATGTCCTATGGACAGATGAGACAAAAATGGAACTTTTTGCTAAGGCACATCAGCTCTATGTTCACAGAAAAATGAAGAGTATCAAGAAAATAACACTGTCCCTACTGTGAAACATGGAGGAGGGCTCTGTTATGTTCTGGGGCTGCTTTGCTGCATCTGGCACAGGGTAACCACACAAAAGAAAATTGGTATATAGTGCCAGTATGCACAAAAAATTTTTATTAAATAATATAACAATGAAAAGCAAAATAACATAAGAAATAACAAAAAAATACAAGGTAACTACTAAGAAGCAGGGACCACCATAGATAACACTACGTGCTACATGTAACTATAGCCACCATATAAATATGACCTGCTACATACTCTGTATTCTACACAGTGTAGGGGAAAACAAAATGTTGCCCAAGAACAGTAACAAAAGCCATCAAGCAAAGCCTAGGTAACTAAATACAAAAATAGTGGCACTTACATGAAAAGGTGTTCAGCAGTATATGGCGTCCCCGCCGCCGACGCCATATACTGCTGAACACCTTTTCATGTAAGTGCCACTATTTTTGTATTTAGTTACCTAGGCTTTGCTTGATGGCTTTTGTTACTGTTCTTGGGCAACATTTTGTTTTCCCCTACACTGTGTAGAATACAGAGTATGTAGCAGGTCATATTTATATGGTGGCTATAGTTACATGTAGCACGTAGTGTTATCTATGGTGGTCCCTGCTTCTTAGTAGTTACCTTGTATTTTTTTGTTATTTCTTATGTTATTTTGCTTTTCATTGTTATATTATTTAATAAAAATTTTTTGTGCATACTGGCACTATATACCAATTTTCTTTTGTGTGGTTACTTAGTTTATCGGTTTATGTGCCACTGTTACTTCATGTGGGTTTAGTGGTGTGATAATGATCTGGCACAGGGTGTCTAGAATCTGTGCTGGGTACAATGAAATCTCAAGACTATTGAGGGATTCTAGAGAGAAATGTGCTGCCCAGTGTCAGAAAGCTTGGTCTCAGTCGCAGTTCGTGTGTCTTGCAACAGGATAATGACCCAAAACACACAGCTAAAAACACCCAAGAATGGCTAAGAGGAAAACCTTGGACTATTCTGAAGTGGCCTGTTATGAGCCCTGACCTAAATCCTATTGAGCATCTTTGGAAAGAACTAAAACATGCCGTCTGGAGAAGGCAACCTTCAAACACGTGACAACTGGAGCAGATTGCTCTTGAGGAGTGGCCAAAATACCTGTCGAGAGGAGCAGAAGTCTCATTGACAGTTATAGGAATCGTTTGATTTCAGTCATTTCCTCAAAAGGTTGTGTAGCAAAATATTAAGTTAAGGGTCCCATCATTTCTGTCCAGGCCGATTTCATGAGGTTTATTTTTTTTTTAATGCTGTGAAAGCATGGCTGAAAAGCAGTGTCTGACTTTCATTTGTTCATTTTCAGAGATCTTTTACTTATTATTACTTTTGTCAGATTCAAGTTATTTCTGTGACCATTGTGGGTTTTTCTGTCATTAAACGAGGGGGACCAACAATTCTGACCACGTGTGTACACATTAAAATCAAAGGCGCCCAAAACCTGTCAACCATCTGAGGTGTATACGGGCTTCCATATGATATTTGGGAAGATTAGAATTGGACAGACTGAATTTATAGTTCTGGGCGTATAGAAAGGAGAGAGGAGTCGGAACGGAGGGAAAGTGGAGACTGTCAGGGGCTTTCTCACCTCTCCCCATTGTACACATATGAACACCCTCTCATGTACCTTTACTCTTAACATTCACCAGCTCTCCACCAACTGCATCCTGAGCAATAAACCTCCACTCCAACCTCAACTCCGAACTCTACCCCACCAGGCTCTCACACCTTCTCTTATTGACCTCAAGATATTAGCTCCTTTACATTTCTTAACTTACAAACTTCTGCTTTTAATTTCCATGTTCTCCATCTTCCCAATTTACTGACAATGTGGGCACTTATTCTACAGTTCCTAGCCAGTCTGAATGTGCAGTGTGTGTCACCTTATTCTACTCCCTGACAGGCAGCATGGCTTCAAGGCCATTTTTCCTTCTACCTCTCCTGACCAACTCCCTGCCCCACAAATCCAAGCCCCTCAAGTTTTGTGTATCAATTTATTGCTAAGGTGTCTAAAGGGCTAATATTTCAATATATCTCACTATGGAGAGTGCCAAGACAGCATAGGTGGTCTTATAGACCATACAATGTTCCTCTGGAAATGTAAATATGCAAATAGACCCTACAGCAGAAGAGGACAGTGACTAGTTTGCCCGCTATTCGAAGTAAAAATCAGAAAGGTCAATATTGACCCTATTAACAGCCTTTCCACATGACTTTGGACCAGACAAATGTATCAAGCTGTATGCCTCTCATCAGTACAAAGCAGGTGAACTGATGTGGTTGGTAATCGGCCTGTGACATGGGTTCTAGGGGGTAACCAGGGCAAATACCCCAAAACAGATCTGCAAATGGAGTTTCTGCTTTGGCTTTTCATCTTAAGTCCTGTGGCAAGGCTCTATAAAGGTTTGATATTGACATTTAAAATGGTTGCATCCTAGTGGTAGCGATAGAGTTCAAGTCCACTTAATATCTGAAGAAGCAATTGACATTTATTGTTAAGAAAAAATAACGAAATTTCTGGCGAATCCCTGAGAACAGATCCTTGAAAGTAGGATCTGAAGGACGGGTTCCAGCAAAGTGCAGAAGAAATGTGGAGACCTGAAGCTTATGAAATGAAGGAGGATGAAACCTGAGTTCAGACAATTCATGGATCCCGATACCAGTCCTGATATCCAGACAATTTATGGATCCTAATAGTAATACTGAGTCAAGACAACTGACGGATTTCTAGGACAAAGTCTTTCATGAAGGATCATTGGATTGAAGGATGGACGTCTATATGTGAGGTCCAGGAGATCAGTTCACATTCTAGAGGAGGAACAGCGTCTTCATTCCACCGATGAGGCCATTTCTGGAGGTAGATGGCTGTGGTTACGCCTGGTTCGCCTTCCAGGACAGGTAGGAGTTCCAAATGATGGCCACAACCTGTACCACTGCCAGCCTGGGCATGAAAACACAACATCACATAGCGGACTTTTAGGACTTAAAGTACTGGCCGACTGAAGACATGTGCTTCACGGTCATTGTCATCTACCTGGGGTGCAGCCATGATGAGTCACCAGTAGTGATGAGCGAATATACAATTACTCGAGATTTCTCGAGCATGCTCGGGTGTCCTCCGAGTATTTTTTAGTGCTCGGAGATTTAGTTTTTTTTGCCGCAGCTGAATGATTTACAGCTACTAGCCTGCTTGATTACATGTGGGGATTCCCTGGCAACCAGGCAACCCCCACATGTACTTATGCTGGCTAACAGATGTAAATCATTGAGCTGAGGCGATGAAAACTAAATCTCCGAGCACTAAAAAATACTCGGAGGACCCCCGAGCGTGCTCAGGAAATCTCGAGTAACGAGTATATTCGCTCATCACTAGTCACCAGTCGTATATAGACACTTCCCCTATACAATTTTAAACATTTTCTATCTAAAGAGTCATCAGGCGACAGAAGCAAACACTAATCTGAAGGACTCTATCCCCACCATGAAAACAAGGCTGCAGAGAGGGCAATTGCCCCTCAATGTACATGATATGGACCTCTCGCCCCAGTATAACAAGATGCAGCCCCAACTGCCCTCCGATGTACAACACCCTCTGCCACCGGCCGCTCCCATGCCATCTGCCGTTACTACCATGTGACAGAGCGGCCGGTGATGCAGAGCTCACCGACACCAGCGCGGTCCCGTAATAGGAGCCACTGGGTAACAAGTCCCTCCATGACATTTCTTCCTACTGAATCTTCCCCCATCACACGTGAGTGATATTATTGAGAAGTGGAAGGAACAGCAGCAACTCAGTCACAAAGTGGAGACCCCCTAACACTACTAAGCGGGGGGACTGATGGCTGAGGAGAGGGCAGAAAAGTTACCACCGCTCTGCTGACCCCAAAACTGAAGAGTCCAGATCTCCTCTGGAATCAGCACAAACACTGCTCCCCCCACTGGGAGCTTCATGGCTGAGTAGCTGCTGCGGCTGTACATCACCAAGCACAATGCCGAGCGTCGATGGAGTGGTGTAAGGCCGCCACCACTGGACTCTGGAGGTGATGTGTCCTGGACTGTGACAGATCGCATTTCTCTATCTGCGGCTGATGGAGGAGTCTGGGTTTGGTGATTCCTGGAGGACGTTACCCCCTGATTGCATTGTGCCCCTGTACAGATGGTGGTGGGGGATAATGCTATGTGCTGTTATCAGGGGGCAACCTAGGACCCTCAGTCCCTGTGAAGGGAAATCTTCAGCACAAGACATTGTGGCAATTCTAGCTTCAGTTTTGTGGGAACAGTTTGGAGAAGACCCTTTTCTGTTCCCCATGACTGTGCCCAGTACACAAGGTCCATACAGACATGGAGGAGAGAACATGAGGGGCCGCACAGATCCGGACCCCAGCCCCATCCAACACCACGGAGATTGTGAGTCCAGCCTCCAAAATCAGGGTCTGACCTCACAAATTCTCCTCTCTATGAAGGGTGAAAAATTCCCACGGACGCCTCCAAATTCTTGTAACAAAGAGAACCAGGTGTGTACAGGTGCGAACAAAGAGCGTCCATCTCTGTACATCACAAATAAAGCTGCACTCTGAAAATATGTAACATACGCATACCATTACTGCTCCAGATAATAAGAAAAAATGGAGATTCTTGGCACATAATCGGGCCAATTCCTGCAGCCCAGCAACCAACGACAAGGCGATCTCCGGTTTACTGGGAACCTACTTGTCTAGTGTAAATACCTCTCTTAGGCTAAAGCCTGAATTTCTGGGTAGTTTGGATCCTGCTGTAATTAAAACTGCCACCGGCTGGAGGGCAACTTTATTTGTTTGTTATGTATAGAGATGGCTGCTCCTAGGTTGCTCCTGTACACACCAGTTTTCTGATTTGGAAGTGCCAGTCAGTTTTTTGTATATTACCTCTCGGAACGAGCACTCTGCCCTACTGCCGATGGCAGTTTTAATTGCAGTAGAATCCTAGCTACCCCTAAATGTAACTTTAGCCTAAGAGAGGTATTCACACTAGACACGTAGTTTCCCAGCAAACCGGAGATCACCTTGTCGCTGGTTGCTGGGCTGCAGGAATTGGCCACATTTTGTGCTAAGCGTCTCAGGTTTTTCTTATTATCTGGAGCAGTAATGCTATTCATATATTACATATTTACATGCTATAGCGCTACAAAGTGCAACTTTATTTGTTTGTCCAATATCTTGTAGAAATCCTTCCCAGAAGAGTGGGAGCCGACATATCTGCAGAGGAGCAACTCCAAAGTAATGTCTATAGAGGACAGAGAAGCCCCCGGAGGTGGATGTGGGGAGCACATACTTTTAACCTCCTGAAGTACTCTCTATCAGTTTCCTGGAGGGTGGGCTGCTAGGCTCTATGTGCACAGGACAGTGACAGCCCCCACATGTTCTCGGGTGCAGCTGAGCTGCTGCCCCGCAGTGTCACAGTCCAAGGGTCTGCCCCCCAGCATCACAGTCCAGGGGTCAGCCCCCCCAGGAGTTACAGTCCAGGGGTCTGCCCCCAGCGTCACAGTCCAGGGGTCTGGCCCCCAGAGTTCCAGTCCAGGGGTCTGCCCCCAGCGTCACAGTCCAGGGGTCTGCCCCAAGCGTCACTGTCCAGGGGTCTGCCCACCCAGTGTAACAGTCCAGGGGTCTGCCCCCAGCTTAATAGTCCAGGGATCTCCCCCAGCGTCACAGTCCAGGGGTCTGCCCCCAGCTTAACAGTCCATGGATCTCCCCCAGCGTCACAGTCCAGGGGTCTGCCCCCAGCGTCACCGTCCAGGGGTCTGCCCACCCAGTGTAACAGTCCACGGGTCTGCCCCCAGCTTAACAGTCCAGGGATCTCCCCCAGCATCACAGTCCAGGGGTCTGCCGCCAGCGTCACCGTCTAGGGGTCTGCCCACCCAGTGTAACAGTCCAGGGGTCTGCCCCCCATTACCCCTGTTCAGAGATTCACACACTCACCGGAAATGCAATGGGACGAAGTAAAAATTTGCCATCTGCACCGCCGGCCATATCTGCAGGGAAGGAAGAACATCAGAACATAGAAGGAGCCGCAGATGAGGGCCAGAACCTGAATAATAAAGCTACAAACTTACATAATAATTGGTGATTAGCGCATCTGTATAATCCTGCAACACAAGAAAACAGTGAGTGATGGGAGCCAGGTACAGAGCCGCTGCCCCGACCACCCGAGGGCATTGTGGAGGTAAGGCACGCTCTGTATATGGTGGTAATGAGACGTGGAGCCATCTGTATCTGGAGAAGGAACGTGACCGGCAACGTACCTCCACACCTCCTAGGTTACCCCTGACAGATAGCTTTCGTCCTACACAATTCTAACACAGATATTTGGAGATGCCGTTGCCTTTTCTATTAATAATCACAATTCCTGTCACCCCAGTGGAGACGTCAACATGACATCATGTACTACAAAGCCTCGGAGATGAAGCCTTACAATGGGGTCTTCTCGGCTCTCCCTTTACACAGGCAGGTTTATAAATAGAGGTCCAGAGTGTCAGGTGTCACTTATTTCAGCATCTGCAGCTAATTCTTCACCATTGTCACATCCCGTTGATCTGGATGTTTGAAGAACTAATATCTTCCACTCACCCCGACCTCTTACCATCGTCATTGAAAACGTTCTCATCAGACGATATTTACACAAATTATACCTTCCAGATGAGGCCTGAAGGATGGTCAAACACACTAAGACCCTGCGCCCTCCCCAGGGAACACAATAATATGTCCTCCGTCATGGACGTACCCGCTGTAGCTTGTCCCAGATTTCCTCTTTAGAGAGTCCATTCAATGAGCCAACAATGGTGAGGAAGCATCCGAGAAAGCAAGGAGCAAAGGCACCCTGGAAGAGAAAATGTACAGAGACGAGTGCAACTAAAGCCAGAATGTGATCATCCCGAAGAACTGCACCAACATCCCATAAATGCTCACTCACGAGTCATCTCAACCCATCACAATGCAGCTGACACCTTGTGCATGATGGTGCAGACAGAGATATTAGTATGGCCGTTCTTACCTGGTCCAACAGCATTTTCTTCATGGCCGCAGTCTTACTGCTCCCGTAAATAATTCCATCAAGTACCTTGTACCATCCTCCGACTACCGGCCCCTGTGTGACAGGAGAAACTCAGAGATGTATATAAGTAGATAAACAATCACTGCTCATAAAATGGCACCGAATCTGAACTCAGGAAATACCTGCCATGTTTATCTGGAAAACCTTCATCTACATCCACAATCCGTATTGGCACTGCCACGTCCATCTCTACCGCAAACAACTGTACTGTCATCACCATGTCCTTCATCCTTACACTACACATCTGTACCAGCACCACTATGTCCTCCTCCATCTCTACATCACACACTTGTACCAGCACCACTATGTCCTCCTCCATCTCCACACTGCAAATCTGGTACCAACACCACTATGTCCTTCATCTCCACACTGCAAATCAGTACCAACACCACTATGTCCTCCTCCATCTCCACACTGCAAATCTGGTACCAACACCACTATGTCCTCCTCCATTTCCACACTGCAAATCTGGTACCAACACCACTATGTCCTCCTCCATTTCCACACTGCAAATCTGGTACCAACACCACTATGTCCTCCTCCATCTCCACACTGCAAATCTGGTACCAACACCACTATGTCCTTCATCTCCACACTGCAAATCAGTACCAACGCCACTATGTCCTCCTCCATCTCTACACCACACATCTGTACCAGCTTCACTATGTCCTCCTCCATCTCCACACTGCAAATCTGGTACCAACACCACTATGTCCTTCATCTCCACACTGCAAATCAGTACCAACGCCACTATGTCCTCCTCCATCTCTACACCACACATCTGTATCAGCACCACTATGTCCTCCTCCATCTCTACACCACACATCTGTATCAGCACCACTATGTCCTCCTCCATCTCTACACCACACATCTGTACCAACACCACTATGTCCTCCTCCAGCTCTACACCACACATCTGTACCAACACCACTATGTCCTCCTCCAGCTCTACACCACACATCTGTACCAGCACCACTATGTCCTCCTCCAGCTCTACACCACACATCTGTACCAGCACCACTATGTCCTCCTCCATCTCTACACCACACATCTGTACCAGCACCACCATGTCCTCCTCCATCTCTACACCACATCTGTACCAACACCGCTATGTCCTCCTCCATCTCTACACCACATCTGTACCAACACCGCTATGTCCTCCTCCATCTCTACACCACACATCTGTACCAGCACCACTGTCCTCCTCCATCTCTACACATCTGTACCAGCACCAATATGTCCTCCTTCATCTCTACACCACACATCTGTACCAGCACCACCATGTCCTCCTCCTTCCATCTCTACCAACACCACTATGTCCTCCTCCAGCTCTACACCACACATCTGTACCAGCACCACTATGTCCTCCTCCAGCTCTACACCACACATCTGTACCAGCACCACTATGTCCTCCTCCATCTCTACACCACACATCTGTACCAGCACCACCATGTCCTCCTCCATCTCTACACCACATCTGTACCAACACCGCTATGTCCTCCTCCATCTCTACACCACATCTGTACCAACACCGCTATGTCCTCCTCCATCTCTACACCACACATCTGTACCAGCACCACTGTCCTCCTCCATCTCTACACATCTGTACCAGCACCAATATGTCCTCCTTCATCTCTACACCACACATCTGTACCAACACCACTATGTCCTCCTCCAGCTCTACACCACACATCTGTACCAGCACCACTATGTCCTCCTCCAGCTCTACACCACACATCTGTACCAGCACCACTATGTCCTCCTCCATCTCTACACCACACATCTGTACCAGCACCACCATGTCCTCCTCCATCTCTACACCACACATCTATACCAACACCACTATGTGTCCTCCTCCATCTCTACACCACATCTGTACCAACACCGCTATGTCCTCCTCCATCTCTACACCACATCTGTACCAACACCGCTATGTCCTCCTCCATCTCTACACCACACATCTGTACCAGCACCACTGTCCTCCTCCATCTCTACACATCTGTACCAGCACCAATATGTCCTCCTTCATCTCTACACCACACATCTGTACCAGCACCACCATGTCCTCCTCCTTCCATCTCTACATCGCACATCTGTACCAGCAAAAGTATGTCCTCTTCCATCTCTATATCGCACACCTGTACCAGCATCACTGTCTCCATCTCTACAATGCACATCTGTACCAGCACCACTGTCCTCCTCCATCTCTACATCACACACTTGTACCTGCACCACCATGTCCTCCTCCATCACTACACTGCACATCTGTACCAGCATCACTATATCCTCCTTCATCTCACACTTGTACCAGCACCACCATGTCCTCCTCCAGCTGTACATCGCACACCTGTACCAGCACCACTATGTCATCCTTCATTTCTACACCGCACATCTGTACCACATCTACCACAAGCTTCACAGAGCAGATTAGCAGTTAACGAGGAATAGGGATGGACATCATTTATACACAAGTGTTACCACAAAGCAGAATCCTATTCCCATCATCTTCATGGACCTCTCCACGCTGTGACCTTGGAGACCTCTCCTCTCCACCAGTTGCTGAGAGATCACATCACCCACACCAACCAGAGACCCTGTGGGATGAGAGGCATGTTAGGGGTCTCCAGTGTACGATGTGTGTGTCATTATTAAACAGATCTTACTACTGAGTGTGAAAGAACAGAGTCCACATTCACTAGTGATGGCGTGATGCCTCTAGTGACCGAACGCTGTCCCCAGGATTCACGTACCATCTCGAGTGATTGGACGCCCTCCCCGGCATTCACATACCGTCTCGAGTGATCGGACGCCCTCCTCGGAATTCATGTACTGCCTCTAGTAACCGGGCACCCTGCCCAGCATTCACCCACTGCCTCTAGTAACCAGGCACCCTTCCCAGCATTCACCTACTGCCTCTAGTAACCGTCACCCTCCCCGGCATTCACCTACTGCCTCTAGTAACCAGGCACCCTCCCCAGCATTCACCTACTGCCTCTAGTAACCAGGCACCCTCCCCGGCATTCACCTACTGCCTCTAGTAACCGTCACCCTCCCCGGCATTCACCTACTGCCTCTAGTAACCGGGCACCCTCCCCGGCATTCACCTACTGCCTCTAGTAACCGGGCACCCTCCCCGGAAATCACCTACTGCCTCTAGTAACCAGGCACCCTCCCCAGCATTCACCTACTGCCTCTAGTAACCGGGCACCCTCCCCGGCAATCACCTACTGCCTCTAGTAACCAGGCACCCTCCCCAGCATTCACCTACTGCCTCTAGTAACCAGGCACCCTCCCCGGCATTCACCTACTGCCTCTAGTAACCGGGCACCCTCCCCGGAAATCACCTACTGCCTCTAGTAACCAGGCACCCTCCCCAGCATTCACCTACTGCCTCTAGTAACCGGGCACCCTCCCCGGCAATCACCTACTGCCTCTAGTAACCAGGCACCCTCCCCAGCATTCACCTACTGCCTCTAGTAACCAGGCACCCTCCCCGGCATTCACCTACTGCCTCTAGTAACCAGGCACCATCCCCAGCATTCACCTACTGCCTCTAGTAACCAGGCACCCTCCCCGGCATTCATCTACTGCCTCTAGTAACCGGGCACCCTCCCCAGCATTCACCTACTGCCTCTAGTAACCGGGCACCCTCCCCAGCATTCACCTACTGCCTCTAGTAACCGGGCACCCTCCCCGGCATTCACCTACTGCCTCTAGTAACCAGGCACCCTCCCCGGCATTCACCTACTGCCTCTAGTAACCGGGCACCCTCCCCGGCATTCACCTACTGCCTCTAGTAACCAGGCACCCTCCCCGGCATTCACCTACTGCCTCTAGTAATCGGGCACCCTCCTCAGCATTCACCTACTGCCTCTAGTAACCGGGCACTCTCCCCAGCATTCACCTACTGCCTCTAGTAACCGGGCACCCTCCCCGGCATTCACCTACCGTTTCAATGAGCGGATTCCCTCCCTGACATTCCCATACCACCTCCAGTGATCAGCCGCCCTCCACGGCATTTCCATACCGTATTTAGTGATCGGACGCCCTCCCCGGTACTCACGTACCGTATTTAGTGATCGAACGCCTTCCCAGGCATTCACGTACCATATTTAGTGATCGGATGCCCTCCCCGCCATTCACATACCGTATTTATTGATCAGATGACCTCACTGGCATTCACGTACCGACTCTAGTGATCGGACGCCCTCCCCAGTACTCACGTACTGACTCTAGTGATCGGACGCCCTCCCCAGTACTCACGTACCGACTCTAGTGATCGGACGCCCTCCCCAGTACTCACGTACCGTCTCTAGTGATCTGACGCCCTCCCCGGTACTCACGTATCGTATTTATTGATTGAACACCCTCTTCATCATTCACGTACCACCTCTAGTGATCAGATGCCCTCACTGGCATTCACGTACCTCCTCTAGTGATCGGATGACCTCACTGGCATTCACGTACCGCCTCTAGTGATTGGATGCTCTCCCTGGCATTCATGTATGCTCACTAGTGACTGGACATCCTGTTTAGTAATGTTTAACCAGATTTGGAGAAAGTAAATTTAAAATAAAACTGTAGAATTCGCACTGACTGTTCTCATTTCTGGCAGTATTGGTCTGTTTGCATTACCTGATTTGCATTATTAAATGACGATCGGCGGTTGTTTGATAACCTGTGTGGTAAGGCAGACCTGGCTGAGTGATCTGTAATTCATTAGGTTTCTGCAGCAAGAGTCACTTTTATACTGGATTATGTGCTGCCGAGAATGAGAATCTTTCAGGGTAAATACACCTCAAGTCCAGGGGTGATGAGATACAGCAGCTGCGATCCTCCTAAAAGTCACAATTTCTTTGAGGACGTTTTGTTTCTTCGCGGATTATTCTGTCGTTGACTCCTCCACAGTGGTTATAATAACCAAGTCTTCCTGATCTGAAGTAATGGAGACACGGGAGCCGCTGCTCGATGACTAATCGCCGACGTGTGAATGTTCCCTGTCACATTTGTACATCTTCAGTGTGAGCTCCAAGGTTAGAAGAGGAGAACGTCCAAGTGGTGTCACTGTGGGTGCCCCATCTGGTAGGAGTACAGCCTATCCACAGGATAAGCCACGAATGTGGACAGATGTGGTCCCGGGGGCCCATCACACACAGTAATGAGGAAGTGGCACATGGGGCTCCCTCTATTCATTTCTGTGCGGGCCACCACACTGCTGAGCAGCACACTCCTCAATTTTTGGAGCACTTTGGGAGGCTCTGACTAGGAGAGACCGGCCCTGGATTATTTTAAAATTGTACCAGAATTTTTCAGAATTATCCATGATTTTGAAACGTCTTCTCCCCATTGTAGGCCTGACACTGACGATCTCCATGTGACGATCTCAATGCGGTCCTATTGTCACGGTCTGCTGTTCATGGTCATATTGTCGAGGTCCGATGGATGCAGTCGGCCGCCGCTGCCATCTTTTCATATTGGCACAGAGTTCGCAGGTGACTTATCCGTTGTTGGATGGCCATCGCATAGCCTTTACCACAGATGACATTTATTAGTGACGATTCCTCCTGCTTACATCAACTCCGTACAAATATTTTCTGCCTTTGTAAAGTATTTACAAGTGCTCTCACTAAATTAGAATACCATCAAAAAGTGAATTTAATTCAGCTCTTCAATACAAAAAGTGAATCTCATATATTATATAGAGTCATTACACACAGAGTGATCTATTTCACATGTTTATTTCTGTTAATGTTGATGATTATGGCATACAGCCAATGAAGACCCAAAACTCATTATCTCAGTAAATTAGAATACTTTATAACACCAGCTTGACAAATGATTGTAAAATCCGAAATGTTGGCCTACTGAAATGCATGTTCAGTAAATGCACTCAATACTTGGTCGGGGCTCCTTGTGCATCAATTACTGCATCAATGTGGCGTGGCATGGAGGCGATCAGCCTCTGGCACTTGTGAGGCAGTGACTAGTATTACATGTGAGGGTCACTGTATGTTCCCCCAGGATGCGCACTGAGGCGTATTGAGGCCATGACAGTGCATTGCAGTCATAGGCATTGCAATGCAGACTAAAGTGAGTATAGGTTTGGACATGCTGGTTGTCCAAGGCAGATTTAGGGAAAACCTGTTATGGGATTTTGTGTTTTGAAACAGACTGCAGGATGGTAGTCGTGCAGTCTATTTCATTCCGAGCCGGATTTTTCATGTGGCTGAAGGCCACAGATTCAAGTTAAAAACCTCTGCAATATAGGATTTGGGTGTGTTAAGTTCAGTGTCAGTGTCAGTCTGGTGTTTGGAGGAGTACAGAGCAGAAAGCTTTGAAGAGCTCCATCTGTGTGTCAACACAGGCAAGCGGAGCCAAGGCGGCTGGAAGGCCTGGCACCCACAGAGTATACAACGGTGAAGTCACCCAAGGCAACCGGTCAGAGGTGGACTGGCATGTTTAGTGACTAAACTGGAGGATATGGTTCCGGGCTGCGATCCGGAGGATATCATGTACTGTGTATTGCTGTGAGTAAAGAAACATTAACACGGCGGTGCAGTCGCCCACGGCAAGCGGTTAGAGGTGGACTGGCGTGTTTAGTGACTGTAATCCAAAGGATATGTGCCCGGCTGAGAACTGGAAGGGGAACTGTCCGGTTTCCCGGCTGAGATCCGGAGGATATCGTGTGCTGTGTTTTTTGAGTTGAACACTAAAGAGACGTTTTGCCCTGAACTTTGCTGGGCCTCTGCCTCATCACTGCACAGGGTGCTACTGCTGCACTACACACTGCTGAGGTGTTATGGAAGTCCAGGTTGCTTTAATAGCAGCCTTCAGCTTGTCTGCATTGTTGGGTCTGGTGTCTCATCTTCCTCTTGACAATATCCCATAGAGTCTCTATGGGGTTATGGTCAGGCGAGTTTGCTGGCCAATAAAGCACAGTGATACTATTGTTTGAAAACCAGGTATTGGTACTTTTGGCAGTGTGGACAGGGGCCAAGTCCTGCTGGAGAATGACATTTCCATCTCCAAAAAGCTTGTCAGCAAAGGGAAGAATGAAGTGCTGTAAAATTTCCTGGTAGACGGCTGCGCTGACTTTGGTCTTGATAAAACACAGTGAACCTACACCAGCAGATGACATGGCTCCCCAAACCATCACTGATTGTGGAGACTTACTCCAGACCTCCAGCTTGGATTGTAGCCTCTCTACTCTTCCTCCAGACTCTGGGACCTTGATTTCCAAATGAAATGCAAAATTTACCGTACTTTCATCTGAAAACAACATCTTGGACCACTGACAGCAGTCCAGTTCTTTTTCTCCTTGGCCCAGGTAAGATGCTTGTGGCGTTGTTTATTGGTCATGAGTGGCTGACACAAGGAATGAGACACTTGTAGCCCATGTCCTTGATACCTCTGTGTGTGGTGGCTCTTAAAGCAATGACTCCAGCAGCAGTCCACTCCTTGTGAATCTCCCAAAATTTTTTAATGGCCTTTTCTTAATCCTTTCAAGGCTGCGGTTACGGTTATCCCGGTTACCTGTGCACCTTTTTCTACCACACTTATTCCTTCCACTCAACCTTCCATTATTATGCTTGGATACAGCACTCTGTGAACAGCCGGCTTCTTTAGCAATGACCTTTAATGTCTTCCCCTCCTTGTGGAGTGTCAGTGACTGTCGTCTGGACATCTGTCAAGTCAGCAGTCTTCCCCATGATTGTGGAGCTACTGAAACTGACTAAGGGACCTTTATCAACATATAGGAAGCCTTTACAGGTGTTATTTGTTAACTATTCTAATTTACTGAGATAATGAGTTTTGGGTTTTCATTGGCTGTATGCCATAATCATCAACATTAACAGAAATAAAGACGTGAAATAGATCACTCTGTGCGTAATGACTCTATATATGAGATTCACTTTTTGTATTGAAGAACTGAAATAAATTCACTTTTTAATGATATTCTAATTTTGTGAGAAGCGCTTTTATCAGTCAGTTTCTGCCAGTTTTTTTGCTAAAGACTTGGCTGAATTGGGGACTTGGCCTTTTCAGCATCTCCGGTGAATTTACAGTAAATCTCACTAGACTGAACCATTCATAACAAGCACAATTGAAAGGGTTAAATCAGAAAGGGCCTCGTTCACCAGAACGTCCTACAGTAGAGCGATCCTCATCACTCATGGAAACCAAGAGTCAGCTTTCACTTTACTAGAACAATGGAAGAACCAAAAGCCGAGCCCTGATTGGCTGCTATGGTGGTATAATTGAAGATGGGCCCTGATAGGCTGCTGTTGTAAAATAAAAGCTGGGCCGATTGGCTGCTATGGTTTTGATGGATGAGGCACAGGGTCAGGTGGGTGACCCTGATCTCCACAGAAGAACTACAAGTGTCAGCACATTTGTGAGAAATTCCTGTAACTGCCCGCTGCCCCATCAGCCTATTTCACACTGGAGGCCATCAGTCTATGAGGGGCAGAAACCGCGGGTCCAGGACACAGATATCCGGAGGGTGAGCTCCTGGGTCAGTGACGATGACAAACTCTGTGCAGCGCCGAAATTTACAGCGGGTGAAATAGACAATTGGTGATGTGTTCAATACTTAAGTAAATCTATTTGTAAAGCTGTTATTGACATGAAATTCTCCCCAGATGTTGTTAACAACCCGTCCAATCCACCCAGGACAAAAATCACCAGAGATGTCCATAAATCATGTTTAATAATGAGAAATGACACCGGGAACAAGTGCTGACCACACGTACTGTTATATAATTATTACTTAATTCAAAAGCCTTTGTTGGTGATGAAGCCTCAAGACATCCCCTGTATGGAGAAACAAGTCGCAGACATTGCTCAAGTGGGATTTTGGCCCATTCTTCCACACAAACACTCGTCACATCCTGGAGCTTTTGTGGCTTCTACTATAGACTCTGAGTTTTAGTTCCTAACATACATTTTCTATTTGATTCAGGTCCAGTGATTGACCCGGACTGTTATGATCTGGTGACCTTGGAGCCGCATGACAGACTTTCTCAGGAGTAGGTGGTACCTGTACTGACCGCAAACCCTAAACTGACACCGCAACTAGAAGTAGCCGTGGGGTGTACCTAACACGTCCTAGACACCTCGACACAGCCGGAGGACTAAATACCCCTATAGATGGAAATGGGAATTCTATCTTGCCTCAGAGCAGAACCCCAAAGGATAGGCAGCCCCCCACAAATATTGACTGTGAGTATAAGAGGAAAGACACACGCAGGCAGAAAAACAGGATTTAGCAAAAGAGGCACTTCTAGCTAAATAGAAAAGGATAGGACAGAATTCTAAGCGGTCAGTATTAAAATCCTAAAAATATCCACAGCAGATAATACAAATATTCCACATCTAACTAAAGACATAGAAAGTATATCTGCATTTCCTGAGAATCCAGCATGACTGAAAAATCCAAACAAAGTCTAAGCTGGACAAAAACACAATGAATTGCACTGAATTGCAAAGCACACTGCATGTGTGCACAGAGACAAAAACCAGACACTTATCTTAGCTGAATTGGCAGCAGGGCATGAGGAACCAGAGAGAAGCAATCCCTCCAAGAACAATGGACAACTGGCAAGGACTCATGGATCCTGCACACCTAAATACCTAGTAGAGCTGCAATCAGCAGAAACACCTGCCCTAGATTACAACCCCAAGACAACTGCACTACCACCAACAACCACCGGAGAGAGCCCAAGAGCAGAATTCACAACACCGGACATTCTAGAAGCTATTGTGACATCAATTGAGAGTTTCCTCAGGCATTGTCTTTCTGAAATGTCCAGCCTTGTTTAATCTTCATCATCCTGGTTGAAGGCAGCAGATGTTTATCCAGAATGTCTCAGTACATTTGTCCATTCATCCTTCCATCAATTGTATGAATATTGCCAGTGCCGTAGGCTGAAAAACAGCCCCATACCATGATGTTCCCTCCTCCACACTTCACTGTTGGTATGGTGTTTTTGGGGTGATATGCAGTGCTTTTGGCCTCCAAACATGGTGTGTAGTATGGCATCCAGAGTTCAATGTTGGTCTCATCTGACTATACGAGATTCTATCAGTAGTTCCCAGGATTGTCTAAATTTTGTTGAGCAAACTATAAACGCACTTGAACATGGTCGTGGCCGGTTTATGGAGAAATCTTGTGGGGAGCACCTGGTTGTGGCCGTTTATGGTGAAATCTTGCGGAGAGCACCTGGCCGTGGCCGGTTTATGGAGAAATCTTGCGGGGAGCACCTGGCCTTGGTCGGTTTATGGTGAAATCTTGCAGGGAGCACCTGGCCATGGCCAGTTAATGGAGAAATCTTGCAGGGAGCACCTGATCGTGGCCGGTTTATGGAGAAATCTTGCGGGGAGCACCTGGCCGTGGCCGGTTTATGGAGAAATCTTGCAGGGAGTGCCTGGTTGTGGCCGGTTAATGGAGAAATCTTGCAGGGAGCACCTGATCGTGGCCGGTTTATGGAGAGATCTTGCAGGGAGCACCTGGCCGTGGCCGGTTTATGGAGAAATCTTGCAGGGAGCACCTGATCGTGGCCGGTTTATGGAGAAATCTTGCGGGGAGCACCTGGCTGTGGCCGGTTTATGGAGGAATCTTGCAGGGAGCACCTGGTTGTGGCCGGTTAATGGAGAAATCTTGCAGGGAGCGCCTGGTTGTGGCCGGTTAATGGAGAAATCTTGCAGGCTACACCTGATCGTGGCCGGTTTATGGAGAAATCTTGCGGGGAGCACCTGGCCGTGGCCGGTTTATGAAGAAATCTTGCAGGGGCACCTGCCCGTGGCCGGTTTATGGAGAAATCTTGCAGGGAGCTCCTGGTTGTGGCCGGGTAATGGAGAAATCTTGCAGGCAGCACCTGATCGTGGCCGGTTTATGGAGAAATCTTGCGGGGAGCACCTGGCCGTGGCCGGTTTATGGAGAAATCTTGCAGGGAGCACCTGCCCGTGGCCGGTTTATGGAGAAATCTTGCGGGGAGCACCTGGCTGTGGCCGGTTTATGGAGAAATCTTGCAGGGAGCACCTGGCCGTGGCCGGTGTATGGAGAAATCTTGCGGGGGAGCACCTGGCTGTGGCCGGTTTATGGAGAAATCTTGCAGGGAGCACCTGGCCGTGGCCGGTGTATGGAGAAATCTTGCGGGGGAGCACCTGGCTGTGGCCGGTTTATGGAGAAATCTTGCGGGGAGCACCTGGCCGTGGCCGGTTTACGGAGAAATCTTGCGGGGGAGCACCTGGCTGTGGCCGGTTTATGGAGAAATCTTGCGGGGAGCACCTGGCCGGTTTATGGTGAAATCTTGCAGGGAGCACCTGGCCGTGGCCGGTTTATGGAGAAATCTTGCAAGGAGCACCTGGTTGTGGCCGATTAATGGAGAAATCTTGCGGGGAGCGCCTGGTTGTGGACGGTTTATGGAGGAATCTTGCAGGGAGCACCTGGCTGTGGCCGGTTTATGGAGAAATCTTGCGGGGAGCACCTGGCCGTGGCCGGTTTACGGAGAAATCTTGCGGGGGAGCACCTGGCTGTGGCCGGTTTATGGAGAAATCTTGCGGGGAGCACCTGGCCGGTTTATGGTGAAATCTTGCAGGGAGCACCTGGCCGTGGCCGGTTTATGGAGAAATCTTGCAAGGAGCACCTGGTTGTGGCCGATTAATGGAGAAATCTTGCGGGGAGCGCCTGGTTGTGGACGGTTTATGGAGAGATCTTGCAGGGAGCACCTGGCCGTGGCTGGTGTATGGAGAAATCTTGCAGGGAGCACCTGGCCGTGGCCGGTTTATGGAGAAATCTTGCAGGGAGCACCTGGCCGTGGCACTGGAGCCTTCAGTAGTTTAGATATTATTCTGTAACCAGTGCCATCAGGATGTTTTTCAACAAAACGGTTGTGAAGGTCTTGAGATAGCTCACCGGTTTTACTCATCATTAGATGTTTCCTGTGTGGCCCCATGGTAATGAGACGCCTTTTTATTGGCCATCAGGTGACCCAGCTGATATTAGCAGGATTGCTTCCCAATTACTGATAGATCTCAGACGGTGTCGGGCCTTTCCAAGGGCTTTTTGCTCCTCTCTTTCTTCATGTGTTTAATACTTTTCCCAGTCTCACTTCTCATTATTACACATAATTTATGGACATTATGGTGATTTCTGTCCTGTGTGGATTGAATAGGTCGCTACCGACATCTGGGGAGAATTTCATGTCAATAGCCCATTTACAAACAGATTTACTGAGAATACTGGTGATGAGTTCAATACTTATTAAACCCCGCTGTATGAGCTATAATATTCTAGCTATATTCATAGGAACAGTGTATATGCCAATACATAATCTGAACCAGAGACACGGGAAGCAGAATCCTCTGCTGCCATCTCCTGGTGACCAGAGAGACTGCAGCCACAAGACTCCTGCAGATGATGCTCCGTTATCAGCCATCACTGCAGAGATGACTGTAGGACAGGAGACTACAATCTATTACTCCCTGTTATCAACCATTACTGGGGAGGTGACTGGAGGACAGGTGCCCACAATCAGTCACACCCTGCTAGGAGCAGCACCTGCCTTGTGAGCTCCAGCACATCCAGGAGGAGGCCCAGAGTCGGCCTCTCTTCTCCCCAGGGAGAAGCAGGCTTCCTGGGAGGCCGGCATGGCTTCCCAGGCTTCTGTTCCCCGGTCTGTGCCGGCGGGGCACAGAGAGCAGCAGCAGCAACCGGCCCAAGAGGGACTGAGGAGGTCGGGATGGGTGAGAAGAACCATACCCACCTACGCCAACCCTGAGACGGCTCATTGTCCACCCAGAGAGGGAGACAGGGGCACCCCAGGCCCCAGGAAGGAGAGCCCAGGAACATCCTGGGGGGAGAGGAGTTCCGGCGAGTCCACGAGTACCTTCTCCTCCCGAGTGGTCGCCATGCTACGTGAGTACGAGGACGCCGGCAAAGCACTGACCGGGCTGAAGGAGAAGCTTCGGGAGGCTCGGATCCTGAACACCCGAGCCTCTAACAAAGAGAAACCCGCGACCTCCCAGAGGTTCAGAGCCCTCAGAGATGAGGTGGCCCGGTTAGTGCTCCTCCGGGAGGGGATTGAGAAAAGCGCAGGTCCCTTCCTGGAGAGGTTTAAGAACCAGCGGCGGTTCTCAGAAATGAAGGGGTTAAATACCTCAGGAGAGCCGCCAGCCGGCGCCCTAAGCGACGAGGAGGAGGAGGACGACGACGTGGCTGTGACTGGAGTCCTACAAGCTGGAACCAGCCGGGAGAGTGAGTCGCAGAGCCGACAACAGGGGAGCGGCCTCCCGGCACGGCAGAGGACTCCGACAGCACAGGCTGGAGTGTCAGCGGAGGAAGAGGAGGAGGGCGGTCTGCTAGAGGAGATCCGAGAGCTGGAGTCTCCAGTGAACCTGGACCGCTTTTCCTTTGGTGAGGATGAGCCAGCAGAGGAAACCAAGAAGAGGAAGAAGGCGACGAAGGAGACCGCACGGGAGGTGGTGAGTTACAAATATGTACCTATGGCTGATGTTACACCTACCACCTCCTGTGTAAACCCCACCAAACCTAAAGGCACGGGCTCTGCAGTGGGTCCGGGGCATAGACAAGGTGGGGAGAGGAGGAGGACGTCCGGCGGTGATGCCATCTGTGCAGGGAACAGTGCAGGGGGCGAGGCTGTGGAGGTACTCACGGCGCCGGACATAGGGGACCCCGAGGAGTTTCCCTCCCTGCCCTCTGCGGCTAAGCCGTTTATCACCGGGGCCGGGGAGGGCGAGGAGAGGTCCAAGCCTTTGCAAAAGGGGGATGGTGTGGGCAGACTCCATCCCTGCTCACTACGGCTGAGCCGGCCGACGCCGGGGCTGTGGGGGGCAGGGCTGAGGAGTGAGCGGCAAAAGGGGGGCGCACTGTTGCGACAGGAGTGCAGTGCGCCTCAACAGAGAAGAGGCACGCAGCTGCGATAGAGTGCCAAGAATATACAGAAAAAGCTAAATTATCTGCGGGGAACACTGGGAGTGAATGAGGAGAGCAGCACTGGTGTTGGTGGAGGGGAAGTAGGTAGTGGTCCCACTGCCTCCCCAGCGGTGGCGGGGTCTTCAGCCCCAAGCTATTCAGGAGCTGTCACTGCTGGGGGTAGTAGTGCGCCCTTGTCTGGTGACCCTGAGGATGGTGACTTGCATCAGCGCTTCTTGGACGCCCTGAGGAAAGGGGAGAGTTCTATCAATGTAGAGGGGAGGGAGGTTGATCTGTCTTTCTGGATAGAGAGACACGGTCTTTCCGCCTTCCGAGACAGAGGGGCAGAGACTGTCTGGTCTCTGCCGACACCAGGGCAGAGGAGTAACCGTAGGAACGTGGCCCATCTCCAGTGGGTAAGCAAGGATGCCTGTCCTGATCGGTCGAAGGTTGCTGAGCTCCTGCTGGGGTTGGGCTTTGTGGCATATGACATCTACGCCTTGATCCATCCCTATGGGACCTCCTACTTCGATGTCAGCTTCGTGAGACTGGAGGGCCTTGAGCTTTTCTGGTCACGCCATGAGCTGGCTAGGGGTCGCCCCGAATGGCAGGGTTTCTTTCCTGTTGCGATATCCCGCCAGAACTCAGTCAGGAAGGTGACCGTTTTGACCAGTAACGAGTCACTTTCCTGTGTGGACATCTCCACCTGGGTTGGACGATACGGCGACATCGTCGGTATTCCTGAAAAGACCCTCGAAGACCATGGTATCTGGTCAGAGGCCTGGACCTTCATGGTGAAATTGAAGGTTTCAGGAAACACCGTTACCCATATCCCTTCCTCAACATTTTTGGGGAGGGACAGGATCTTGATTTTCTACCGGGGGCAGCCTAAGGTCTGTCACAGGTGCGGCAGCCCCACACACTTCAGTGCGCAGTGTACCACCCGGAAATGTGCACTGTGTGGGGACCTCGGCCATCTCGCTGCTACCTGTGGCAGGATTAGGTGTAACTTGTGTGGTGACCTCTGTCACCCGTTCAGTCGCTGTCCGCGTTCCTTCGCCAATGTAGTCCTGAAAGCGGCGAGTGCGGGACAGGCGAAAGCCGGGACTAATCTCGCCGGTGAAGGGACCAGCAGAGGCGGAAGAGGCAGGGAACCGGTGAGGAGCAGGCTGCCGCCATCCAATATCAGGCGGCAGGAGCAGCGCCATGGGAACAGGGGGCAGGGAGTAATGACCCTAAACTCTGGCCCGGGTGCTTCACTTGCAGCTGAGGATCCTAAAGACGGCGAATTGAACGAGGAAGTCAAGAAACTTGAAAGGGAGGAGCAAAAGGACGCCATGTCTGCCCAGGAACCTTCATCCGGTGACAGTCTGGATGAGGGAGAGGGGGAGTGGTCACAGCAAAAGAAAAAGGGTAACAGGAAAACAACCATGGATAAGAGGGGTCCGGGCCTCGAGCCTCCTCCTTGGAGTGCGACCCCTCTAACTCCGTGGCCCTGATCCAGGTGCCATTGGAAGGTCCAGCCGCCCCCCCTCTGGTGGATCTCTCTAACCGGTTCCGGGCCCTCCAGGACTCCCCTCCAGAGGGGGGCAATGGGGACCCGGAGCCAGAGGTTGTGGACAGGAGGTTGCTGGGTCTTTCAGAGGGCAAAAAAAGGCCCTCGGGGGGGGGGGGGGGGGGGGGGCTACCTCAGGACCACCAGGCAAGGGCCAGAGTGTATATAAGGAGAGAATGGATAAACTCATCATTTTCAGAGGAAGAGAGTGAAACTGTTGGGGGTGGGAAGAAAAAGGCTCAATCATGATGGCGGCACCCACCCCGTTGACGCTGGCAACCATTAATGTTGCCAGCTTAAAGTCAGAAGTGGCAAGGTACACAGCCTTTCATTTTCTCGGCCAACTTGACGCCAAATATTTTTTTTGCTGGAGACCAGGTTGATTGACCTATCAACCATGCATAAAGCAAGCTGCGAGTGGAGGCACGGGCCCTCCTACTGGTCTCTTGCGGCAGAGCCGTATAGCGGGGTGGCGGTCCTTTTTAAGTCTGCAGTGGTTGAATGCAGATGATTAATCGAATTAGAAATGGGGAGATGTTTGATTCTAGATGTCTCCATGGGGGGACATGAGCTTCGACTCATTGACATCTACGATCCCCAGTCCAAGTGGGACTGCAAATGTCTCTTCATGAAGATCAAACCTTTCTTATTTTCGAGTCGGCAGGTGGTCTTTGGTGGGGATTTCAACAACGTCACGAGACCCTGTGATAGTGGAGATTCCGGAGACCGGCTGGCTTACGATTGCGTCGCGCTAAATAGCATAGTAAGTGAGGCACGCCTGGTGGATGTCCACATCCGGCACAACACAGGCCACGCGGGTTTCACCTTTTTTAGAGGTAGCCAGTGCAGGTCTAGGGTAGACAGATTTTATTTGAAGGAGGAGGCCATCTCCTCGCCGTTATCGGTTGTGGAGATGGAATTCTCTGATCACTATTTGATTATGTTTTATCTGAGCGTTACAGAGACGGAAGGGAAGAGGTTATTGGAAGCTGAATTCATCACTCCTTGAGGAAGAAGCTGTAAGACGGTCCTTTGAGGAATTTCTTCAGAGCCAGGTACCGCTGCTGGGCCTAAGTAACACTAAGTCTGAGTGGTCGGAGATGTTCAAACATCGGGTGGCGAGATTCTTTCGGCAACTCTCGAACCTCAGAAGCCTGAACAGGGATCGTCTGTATCAGAGCCTGAGGAGGAAACTTGAGCATCTTGACTCGACTGGAGGTAGCCTCGAGATCTCCAGTGTGAAATCCTTGCTGAAGAGGTGTCAGTACGATAGGCACGCATCTTTGGTTTTTGAGAGGGACTACGGGAAGTACTACTCGCCCGACCCTTACAGAAGCTGCAAGATGTCAGTGAATAGTAAGATAGTGACCGGGCTGATTGACAGTACGGGATCCCTGAGAAGGTCCAGATCAGGGATCTTGGAGGTCGTCAGTTCATACTACTCGCACCTCTTGGGAAGGAAGGAACTGGATCGTGACAGGATGTCGGCTCTCCTGGCTGAAGCTGTTCCTGAGCCAGGGGCTGACCACTCGCTGGGCAGTTTGGCAGAAGCGATCAAAAAAGAGACAGTGAGACTGGCGATCGATGGGCTCAGGCCCAAAAAAAAAAAAAAAAAAAAAAATCGCCAGGTCCGGATGGCTTAACATCCGAGTTCTTTAGGACCTTTAGGGACTCCTTGGTCCCCCTCTTGACTCGGATGTTTAATGAGTGTCTCTCCTCGGGCACTCTGCCGAGATCATTGAGGTCAGCTTTGATCATTTTCTCAAAGGGTAAGGATTAGTGATGAGCGAGTGTACTCGTTGCTCGGGTTTTCCCCAGCACGCTCGGGTGGTCTCCGAGTATTTATGACTGCGCGGAGATTTAGTTTTAATCGCAGCAGCTGAATGATTTACAGTTACAAGCCAGCCTGAGTACATGTGGAGGTTGCCTGGTTGCTAGGGAATCCCCAAATGTAATCAAGCAGGCTAGTAGCTGTAAATCATTCAATTGTGGCGATGAATCTCCGAGCAGTCATAAATACTCGGAGACCACCCGAGCAACGACTACACTCGCTCATCACTAGTAAGGATCAGTAAAGCATTGAGAGTTGGCGTCCCATAGCATTTCTCAATGTGGACAGGAAGGTTTTGGCTAAGATACTTTTCAACAGGCTGGTGAAGTTTGCACTGCGGCTCCTTTCGTAGGCCCAGCACTGTTGCGTTCCTGGCCGTAGCACTTTCAGTGCTGTTCTAGGTGTCCAAGAGGTTGTGGAGCAAGGCAGGGCGGGTCTTGGGAAGGAGTTCTTGCTGACCCTGGATCAGGCAAAAGCCTTTGATCGGATCGACCACGAGTACCTCTATTCCACTCTTTTGAGATATGGTCTGCCTGGAGGGTTTGTGGACTGGCTTAAGACCTTGTACGTAGGGGCTGAGACTTTCACTCTGGTAAACGGATGGATTGGACTACCTTTCGGGGTAGGATCTGGTGTCTGCCAGGGCTGCCCTCTTAGCTTTACGCGTTTACGATAGATGCCTTCCTCAGGAAATCGATTGTGGACTGTTGGCGGGGGTGAGGATGGGCGGGCTGGCGCCGGAGGCTATCCTGAGGGTAGTGGCCTACGCGGACGATGTCACTGTCTTTGTTTCTTCGCAAGAGGAGGCGATGGCGGTGATGTCAGAAGTGGTCAACCAGGACAAGTGTGAGAGTCTCTGGCTAGGAGGCGGGGATCCCAGGTTTGATCTTCCGGACACACTCCCCGAACACCAAGAACATGCCAAAGTCCTAGGCATCGAATTTGGCCAGAGTGATTACCCCACAAAAAACTGGGAAGGCAGAATCAAAGGTGTTGCCCAAAGAGTGGACCAATGGAAGGGTTGGTCTTTGACCCCGAGGGAAAGGGTTGGCCTGTGGAAAGCTTCTTGCTCCCCTTAATAATCTACCTGGGCAGCGTCTGTGTCTTGCCAGAGCCTCTCTGGACACGGGTCTACAGTCTGTTCTTCCAGATGTTATGGGGGAATAGACTGAACCGTGAGGTCACTATCTGCACGAGGAGACTAGGGGGGGTTCAATATGGTGAACTCCCTGGTGTTCCTAGTGAACACCTTTTTGAAAGTTAATGTGGCAAACCTCTGTAAAGAGAGGGCTCCTCTGTGGGTATTCTCCTGAAAGGGATGGTTTCAGCCTTTCTTCCAGGAATGTGAGATGGGGGAAATTGAAGGATCTTCGCACACCGCACGGGCATCTCCCGGCTTATGTTACCCCGGTTCTGAAAATGATGTGCCGGTGGGGTTTCTCCTTCGGGGTGCCTTAGTCCGTTAGCGCTCCTATATCCTGGTGGTGGGCTGATGTCTTTACACCCTAGATTTTTGTTTTGTATTTCTGTTCCCTGAAATAGAAGGTTTGCAGGCATCGAACTTGAGCCTTGGGTGGTGAGTATGTAGGTTGTGTTCTGTAATGTTGGTTTATGTGTATATAGTGTATTGTATATATTGTGTATAATAGAGGGTCTTAGGTTGGGTGGGGGGATCGGGGGGTTCAACGACGATGATAAGAGACTGATCCGGCCTGGCCCAGGCCCTGCCTGGGGAAAAACTTTTACTCCCTGTTATGAGCCAGATATGAGAAAGGAGGATCCTGGGGAATGCCTGGCCGTTCTGGGTGCAGTGACACCGTGCATTATTCTGCGCCGGAGCTGTGTACATGCAGCCGTCACTCACCGGCAGTGATGATCTGCACCTTCCAGGGATGGAGGGAGAGTAGTCTCTGGTAATGGCGCCACAGCGAGGCCATCAGTCCTGTGTGGAGACACAAGAGGTGACATCACTGCGGGGGTGTACACGGCGTATACTCAGCCAGCACGGCGCTGCGTGCACAGGACGGACATTATATATATACGAAGGGCTGACATCACATATACGTGTGTGTGTGCGTTTATATATAATGTGATTAATGCGATGTCCGTTGTGTCTGTACTCACATATATCTACAGACACACAGATATATAAATACAGAGGAAGGACATCTCGCATATATACATGATACAGTGGCGCACACTCTGTGTGTATGTACCGTCCTGTGTACACACATACAGTACATATACAAAAACACAATGATATATGTATATACACCCATATGTATATGTGATATCCCTCCTGTGTAGACACACACACACATATACATATATATATATATATATATATATATATATATATATATATATATATATATATATATATATATATATATATATATATATATATACACATACATACAGTACACCCAC